>NC_041393.1:42849454-42880544 GCF_002162155.2 Triticum dicoccoides
GCGCGACGGGGGACGAGGCGTGGAAGCCGGCAGGGGCGACGGGGGATGGGGCAGGGGTCGGCGGCGCCGGGGGCTGAGAGGAAGCGGCCGGAGCAGGGGCCGGCGGCACCGGGGGTTGAGAGGAAAGTGCGGGGGTCAGTGGGCTAGGTTGGGGCCGGCGGACGAGGTGGTGTCGGGGCGCCGGCTTGCTGTGGATCGAGAGCAGAGAGAAGGGAGAGAGATCGTGGTGAGGGTGGGTGCAGGAGGATAAGGGAGAGAGAGATCGTGGTGGGTGGGTGCGGGAGGATAAGGGAGAGAGAGAGTGGTGGGGGCGCGTGGGGCGTGGGGTGAGGCGCTGTAGGGAGCCGGGGATGAGTGGAGTGGATCACGCCATGTCATCAATCCATGTGATCAATCCGCGTCTTGTGTTTCTTCTTTGTCGTGTGAAAAAAAACACAGACGGAAAAGGGCCCAGTTTGCCGTCTGCTAATAAAAATGCAGACGACAAAGATTCTTTGCCGTCTGTGAAAACAAAAACCGATGGCAAAGATTCTTTGCCGTGTGTGATTTGTTTCGCAGATGGCAAAGTGCTCTCTTTGCCGTCTGTGTTTTTTCTCGCAGACGGCAAAGTATATTTTGCCATCAGTTTTTCTTTGCCGTCTGGTGATGACAGCAAATCTTTCTTTGCCGTCTTGCCCGACGAAATGCTGACGGCAAAGACATCCCCTGACGACAAATTAGCTGTTTCCCGTAGTGATGTTATTGATGTGTACCTTACTAATGCTCGTAGTAGCGCCTGGGTATTTGATATTGGTTCTGTTGCTCATATTTGCAACTCAAAACAGGGGCTACAGATTAAATGAAGATTGGCTAAGGACGAGGTGATGATGTGCGTCAGAAATGGTTCCAAGGTCGATGTGATCGCCGTCGGCATGCTACCTCTACATCTACCTTCGGGATTGGTTTTAGACCTGAATAATTGTTATTTGGTGCCAGCGTTGAGCATGAACATTATATCTGGATCTTGTTTGATGCGAGACGGTTATTCATTTAAATCAGAGAATAATGGTTGTTCTATTTATACGAGTAATATCTTTTATGGTCATGCACCCTTGTTGAGTGGTCTATTTTTATTGAATCTCAATTGTGGAGATACACATGTTTATAATATTGAAGCCAAAAGATGCAAAGTTGATAATGATAGTGCAACTTATTTGTGGCACTGCCGTTTAGGTCATATTGGTGTAAAGCACATGAAAAAACTCCATGCTGATGGGCTTTTGGAATCACTTGATTATGAATCAATTGGTGCTTGCGAACCATGCCTCATGGGCAAGATGACTAAAACTCCGTTCTCCGGAACAATGGAACGAGCTACTGACTTATTGGAAATAATACATACCGATGTATGCGGTCCAATGAGTGTTGAGGCTCGTGGCGGGTATCATTATTTTCTTACCGTCACAGATGATTTGAGCAGATACGGGTATATCTACTTAATGATGCATAAGTCTGAAAAATTTGAAAAGTTTAAAAAAAATTCAAAGTGAAGTGGAAAATCATCGTAACAAGAAAATAAAGTTTCTACGATCTGATCATGGAGGAGAATATTTGAGTTACAAGTTTGGTCTTCATTTGAAACAATGTGGAATAGTTTTGCAACTCACGCCACCTGGAACACCACAATGTAATGGTGTGTCCGAATGTCGTAACCGTACTTTATTGGATATGGTGCGATCTATGATGTCTCTTACTGATTTACCGCTATCATTTTGGGGTTATGCTTTAGAGACGGCTGCATTCACTTTAAATAGGGCACCATCAAAATCCATTGAGACGATGCCTTATGATCTGTGGTTTGGCAAGAAACCAAAGTTGTCGTTTCTTAAAGTTTGGGGCTATGATGCTTATGTGAAAAAGCTTCAACCTGATAAGCTCGAACCCAAATTGGAGAAGTGCATCTTCACAGGATACCCAAAGTAAACTGTTGGGTACACCTTCTATCATAGATCCGAAGGCAAGATCTTCGTTGCTAAGAATGAATCCTTTCTAGAGAAGGAGTTTCTTTCGAAAGAAGTGAGTGGGAGGAAAGTAGAACTTGATGAGGTAACTGTACCTTCTCCCGAATTGGAAAGTAGTTCATCACAGAAATCAGTTCCAGTGATTCCTACACCAATTACTGAGGAAGCTAATGATGATGATCATGAAACTTCAGAGCAAGTTCCTACCGAACCTCGTAGGTCATCCAGAGTACGGTCCGCACCAGAGTGGTACGGTAATCCTGTTCTGGAAGTCATGTTACTAGACCATGATGAACCTACGAACTATGAGGAAGCGATGATGAGCCCAGATTCCGTGAAATGGCTTGAGGCCATGAAATCTGAGATGGGATCCATGTATGAGAACAAAGTGTGGACTTTGGTGGACTTGCTCGATGATCGGCAAGCGATAGAAAATAAATGGATCTTCAAGAAGAAGACTAACGCTGACGGTAATCTTACTATCTACAAAGCTCGACTTGCTGCGAAAGGTTTTCAACAAGTTCAAGCAGTTGACTATGATGAGACCTTCTCACCCGTAGGATGCTTAAGTCTATCCGAATCATGTTAGCAACTGCCGCATTTTTATGATTATGAAATTTGTCAAATGGATGTCAAAACTGCATTCCTTAATGGATTTCTTAAATAAGGGTTGTATGTGATGCAACCAGAAGGTTTTGTTGATCCAAAAGGTGCTAACAAAGTGTGCAAGCTCCAGCAATCCATTTATGGACTGGTGCAAGCCTCTCGGAGTTGGAATATGCACTTTGATAGTGTGATCAAAGCACATGGTTTTATACAGATGTTTGGAGAAGCCTGTATTTACAAGAAAGTGAGTGGGAGCTCTGTAGCATTTCTAATATTATATGTGGATGACATATTGTTGATTGGAAATGATACATAATTTCTAGATAGCATAAAGGATACTTGAATAAGAATTTTTCAATGAAAGACCTCGGTGAAGCTGCTTACATATTGGGCATCAAGATCTATAGAGATAGATCAAGACACTTAATTGGAATTTCACAAAGCACATACCTTGATAAAGTTTTGAAGAAGTTCAAAATGGATCAGTCAAATAAAGGGTTCGAAGTTGAGTCAGACTCAATGCCCGACCACTGTAGAAGATAGAGAGAAAATGAAAGTCATTCCCTATTCTTCAGCCATACGTTCTATCATGTATGCAATGCTGTGTACCAGACCTGATGTGTGCCTTGCTATAAGTATAGCAGGGAGGTACCAAAGTAATCCAGGAGTGGAGCACTGGACAGCAGTAAAGAACATCCTGAAATACCTGAAAAGGACTAAAGATATGTTTCTCGTTTATGGGGGTGACAAAGAGCTCGTCGTAAATGGTTATGTTGATGCAAGCTTTGACACTGTCCGGATGACTCTAAGTCGCAATTCAGACATATTTATATTGAATGGTGGAGTTGTCAGTTGGTGTAGTTCCAAGTAGAGCGTCATGGCGGGATCTACGTGTGAAGCGGTGTACATAGCTCCTTCGGAAGCAACAAATGAAGGAGTCTGGATGAAGGAGTGATACGTCTCCAACGTATCTACTTTTCCAAACACTTTTGCCCTTCTTTTGGACTCTAACTTGCATGATTTGAATGAAACTAACCCGGACTGACGCTGTTTTCAGCAGAACTGCCATGGTGTTGTTTATTGTGCAGAAAACAAAAGTTCTCGAAATGACCTGAAAATCCACGGAGATAACTTTTGGAAAATATAAAAAATACTGGCGATAGAATCAAGGCCAGGGGGCCCACACCCTGCCCACGAGGGTGGGGGACGCGCCCCCTCCCCCTAGGCACGCCCCCTGTCTCGTGGGCCCCCTGCTGCTCCACTGACCTCAACTCCAACTCTATATATTCCGTTTCGTAAAGAAAAAAATCAGAGAGAAAGTTTCATTGTGTTTTACGATACAGAGCCGCCGCCAAGCCCTAATCTCTCTCGGGAGGGCTGATCTGGAGTCCGTTCGGGGCTCGGAGAGGGGGATTCGTCGCCGTCGTCATCATCAACCATCCTCCATCACCAATTTCATGATGCTCACCGCCGTGCGTGAGTAATTCCATTGTAGGCTTGCTGGACGGTGATGGGTTGGATGAGATTTACCATGTAACCAACTTAGTTTTGTTAGAGTTTGGTCCCTAGTATCCACTATGTTCTGAGATTGGTGTTGCTATGACTTTTCTATGCTTAATGCTTGTCACTAGGGCCCGAGTGCCATGATTTCAGATATGAACCTATTATGTTTTCATGAATATATGTGAGTTCTTGATCCTATCTTGCAAGTCTATAGTCACCTATTATGTGTTATGATCCGACAACCCCGAAGTGACAATAATCGGGATACTTCTCGGTGATGACCGTAGTTTGAGGAGTTCATGTATTCACCATGTGCTAATGCTTTGATCTGGTACTCTATTAAAAGGAGGCCTTAATATCCTTTAGTTTCAACTAGGACCCCGCTGCCACGGGAGGGTAGGACAGAAGATGTCATGCAAGTTCTTTTCTATAAGCACGTATGACTATATTCGAAATACATGCCTACATTACATTGATGAACTGGAGCTAGTTCTGTGTCACCCTATGTTATAGCTATTACATGAGGAATCGCATCCGACATAATTATCCATCACTGATCCAATGCCTACGAGCTTTTCACATATTGTGCTTCGCTTATTTACTTTTCCGTTGCTACTGTTACAATCACTACAAAACTGCTATCATTACCTTTTGCCACTGTTACCATTACTATCATACTACTTTGCTACTAAATACTTTGCTGCAGATACTAAGTTATCCAGGTGTGGTTGATTTGACAAATCAACTGCTAATACTTGAGAATATTCTTTGGCTCCCCTTGTGTCGAATCAATAAATTTGGGTTGAATACTCTACCCTCAAAAGCTGTTGCGATCCCCTATACTTGTGGGTTATCAAGACTAATTTCTGGCGCCATTGCCGGGGAGCATAGCTCTCTTCTTTGAGTCACTGGGGATTTATATCTGCTGATCACTATGAGGAACTTGAAAGACGAAAGAACTAAGATTTTTCCCTCAACTACGAGGGGAGGTAAGGAGCTGCCATCTAGCTCTGCACTAGATTCTCCTTCTGTTTTGAGTAAGCGCGACACCTAAAGCTGCTACTGCTATGAATTCTGATATGTCGCATGTTATTGATGATGCCACTTCTGCTATGCATGATACTTATGATGAAACTACTTCTGTGCGTGATACTACTGTGCCATTAGGTGAATTTCTTGATGAACAACTTGATAGGGTTAGAGAGAATGAAATTATTAATGATGATATTATTGGTGATAGTGCTGATGAAGGTTCTCCCCCTAATTGTGAATTGCATGTTGTTCCCGAGGGTTATGTTATGGATGAAGAAGGTGCTAGAGCCATTTTTGCTTGCAAAGATAGATATGATCTTAAGAAGTTATTAGCTAAATGGAAGCAGCAACCTCTTAATTCTAGAATGAAATATGACCCCGCTTTTGCTACTTCACCTATCTGTGTTACTGATAAGGATTATGAATTCTCTGTTGATCCTAATATTATTACTTTGGTTGAATCTGATCCTTTTTATGGCAATGAATCTTAAACTGTTGTGGCACATCTTACCAAGTTAAATGATATAGCTACCCTGTTTACTAATGATGAGAAGTCTCGCTATTATTATATCCTTAAGATATTTCCATTCTCATTAAAGGGTGATGCTAAAACTTGGTTTAATTCTCTTGATCTTGGTTGTGTGCGTAGTCCCCAGGATATGATTTATTACTTCTCTGCTAAATATTTCCCTGCTCATAAGAAACAAGCTGCCTTGCGGGAAATATATAATTTTGTGCAAATCAAAGAAGAGAGTCTCCCACAAGCTTGGGGGAGGCTTCTCCGATTACTTAATGCTTTTCCTGACCATCCTCTTAAGAAAAATGAAATACTTGATATCTTTTATAATGGACTAACCGATGCTTCCAAGGACTACTTGGATAGTTGTGCTGGTTGTGTTTTCAGGGAAAGAACAGTTGACCAAGCCGAATTACTATTGAATAATATGTTGACTAATGAAAATAATTGGACTCTTCCTGAGCCAATTCCTGAGCCAATTAAGCCAACTCCTGATCCTATTCCTAAACCAACTCCGAAGAAGAGGGGTGTTTTATTTCTTAGTCCTGAAGATATGCAAGAGGCAAAGAAATCAATGAAAGAAAAATGTATTAAAGCCGAAGATGTTAAGAATTTACCTCCTATTGAAGAAATACATGGTCTTAATATACTGCCTGTTGAAACAGATTGTCTTGATAACCTGACATAGGTAGTAAAGGTAAATTCTCTCTCTATATATATGATAAAGTTGAAATCTCGTCTACTAAATTTCATAGCCCATGCTTAGATGAATTCGATGACTTTATGGCTAGACAAGAAAGTTTTAATGCTTATGTTGGTAGATAATTAAAGAATAATGCTTTCGAGATAGGACGCTTGAGTGATTATATGGCTAGAGTTAAAGGTGAACTTAAACTCATTAGCAAATATGCTTCTATGGTTACCACTCAAGCGGAGCAAGTACTTAAAGCTCAAAGTGAGTTGCTTGATGAATTAAATAATAAACATGACTTTGCTGTTAGAGTGGCTACTAGAACTGGTAGAATGACTCAGGAACCTTTGTATCCTGAAGGACACCCTAAGAGAATTGAGCAAGATTCTCAGAGAAATAATTTAGAGGCGCCTAGTTCCTCTAAAGAGAAGAAAAAGAAAAATGATAGGACTTTGCACGCTTCTAGTGAACCTGTTCTAGACACACCTGAGAATCCCAATGATATTTCTATTTCTGATGCTGAAACACAATCAGGTGATGAACATGAACCTAGTGATAATGTTAATGATAATGTTCATGTTGATGCCCAACCTAGCAATAATAATGAAGTAGAGATTGAACCCGCTATTGATCTTGATAACCCACAATCAAAGAGCCAATGTTATGATAAAAGAAATTTTGTTACTAGGAAGCACGGTAGAGAAAGAGAACTATGGGTTCAGAAACCCATGCCCTTTCCTCCTAAACCATCCAAGACAAAGGATGATGAGGATTTTGAGCGCTTTGCTGAAATGATTAGACCTATCTTCTTACATATGCGCTTAACTGATATGCTTAAATTAAATCCTTATGTTAAATATATGAAGGATAACATTACAAATAAAAGAAAGATACCGGAAGCTGAAATTTCCACCATGCTTGCTAATTACACTTTTAAAGGTGGAATACCAAAGAAACTTGGAGATCCAGGGGTACCAACTATACCATGCTCCATTAAAAGAAACTATGTTAAAACTGCTTTATGTGATCTTGGAGCCGGTGTTAGTGTTATGCCTCTCTCTTTATATCGTAGACTTGAATTGAATAAGTTGACACCTACTGAAATATCTTTGCAAATGGATGATAAATAAACTGCTATACCGGTCGGCATTTGTGAGTATGTGCCTGTTGTGGTTGCAAATGTCACTATCTTAACGGACTTTGTTATTCTTGATATTCCCGAGGACGATAGTATGTCGATTATCCTTGGTAGACCCTTTTTGAATACTGCAGGGGCTGTTATTCATTGCAACAAAGGCAATGTCACTTTTCATGTTAATGGTAATGAGCATACGGTACACTTTCCGAGGAAACAACCTCAAGTTCATAGCATCAATTCTATTGGAAAAAGTCCAACTATCATTATTGGAGGTTTTGAATTTCCTCTTCCTACTGTCAAGAAAAAATATGATATTCTTATTGTTGGGGATGTTCATATCCCTGTTGAGGTAACCTAGTGTTATTCGAAATTTCTCCGGTTCCGTGTTATTCGGAATGAGTTTGTTAACAAGACTTGATCAACCTTGTTAGTGGATTCATTTTGATGATAATGAGATGGATGAAACTAGAAGGCACAACCTTCTGTACTCTCTTTTTAATTTCTGTTATTTAGATTAAATAAAGCAAAAAATAGTATTATCCGTCTGTTTTCTGAATTATCCGTACAATAAAAAAAATATCCCGAAAATAAAAGTGCTCCAAATGCCCTGCAAATTTAGTATGATTTTTTATGGAATATTTGAGGATTTTAGGCACTAAAAACACTGCAGGGGGCGGGGCAAGCACCTGGCCACAAGGGTGGAGGGAGCGCCCACACCCCTTGGGCGCGCCCCCTATCTCGTGGGCCCACAGTGCCCCCCCTCCACTTATTCCTCCACCCACACACTCCATCTTCCTCCCAAAAAAAATCCCCATCCAGCTCAAGCACGAGTTCTAACTCTTTCGATCTCCTTGCTCAAAGCTCCATTCACAAAACTGCTTTGGGAGATTGTTGCTTGGTATGTGACTCCTCCATTGATCCAATTAGTTTTTGTTCTATTGCTTTATTCATTGCAAATTTTTGCTGCATAGGTGACCCTGTTCTTGAGCTTGCATGTCAAATTTATGAGGTCCCAAGTAATTCTAATGCATGATATAGGCTCTAGGCACTTGTAGGAGTAGTTGCTACCAATCTTGTTTAGTTTGATTCACTTTTATTTTGAAGTTACTAAAAATTTCAGAAATTTTTCAAAGAAAGAAATATGTCCAGGAGAATGTACCAAGGTGGTTCCTCAACTAAGAGAGGACCTAGGCATGCTATGCGTGAGCAAGATGATGAACCACCAAGGGAAGCAGAAGTGCGGGCTTGCGAATGGCCGTCAGAAGAGTTTATGGTCAATGCATGCATCAAGGATGAATTTGACGCGTAGTGCGTAATGCCGATCTTGAGGACTTCATACAAGATAAGTGTCCTCAGTACTACCAATTGGCTGATTCATTCGTGGGAAGATTTAAATTTACATCTTCGCGTAATTCTCAGAATGTCCTGTTTGATATTTATGATGAATCTTATACCATGGACCTAGAAGATTTTACTACTGCTTGCAAACTCCCGCAGTGGGGCAATGTTCATGAACCTCACAAATCTGAATATAAAGACTTTCTTGCTAGTATTACTGTGGGAGAATCTAGGGACATAGCACAAGCTACCATAGGGAGCATTCATTTTCCTGCTATACATTATTTTGCTCTCTTCATTGGTAGATGCATTAACGGTAAAGATGAAGCATGTCACATGTGTGTCCCTGATATTTGTGTCCTCAAGAGTGCTGTATTAGGTAATAAAGATTTTAAGTTGGCGGCAATAGTTGCACGTAGGTTGCATAATAATGGTATATCTGGAGATTTGTTTGGAGGAATTTATGCGACCCGTGTTGCTAATTATCTTGGTATATCCCCACGTGAGGGTGATATGGTGTTGCCTCCCACTTATTTAGATTATGACGCTATGGTCAGACACTGTTGTCTTTTGAGGAATGAACAATTCCTCTAGTATCGACTAATCTTTGACAGACGTCATTCTATCCATGTTACTCTCCCTGCTCCTTTCCTTTTTGATTACCAGGCAAAACGAAGATATGTTGTTACTAGGGAGGAGGCAGCCGAACATGAGGGGAGAGTGGAGGCAGCTCCCCAACATGCCGCAGCTCAGGAGGCATTGGCTGCTGCATCTCAGTACGACCCCAGTTATAACTTCGGATGTCAGCCAGGCTATCCTTGGCATTAGACCAACTTAGTCCAAAAGCCTAAGCTTGGGGGAGTACGTATTTCTCACCGACTTTACATTCATGCTCACACACTATTCTAGTTGTCGGTGCTCATACTCTTTCATTGTATTATCCATGCTAGTTTAATTTCTTTTTCTATCTTTCTTCTTGTGTGTTTGATAAACCTTAAGAAAACCCCAAAAAAATAGTTAGTTTAATTTCCATGCTTGTAGAAGTAATTAAAATGAAAACCCAAAAAGATTTCTCGTTCTTATTTTACTTGTTGGGAGCTTTCCCGTGTAAATAGTTTATTTTCTTTTCTTTCCTTTGGGGGTCGAGAGTAGAAGACCACAATGTTTAGTGGCTCTCATATGCATGATTGTTTATTTTAACTTAGAGCCCATATTACTTTGTCTTCTCTCTTGAATTGGATGCTTGCAGATTCCAGCTTAGTCCAATGCATGTGCACTATTATTATTATACACACCGTTCGGTCGTGCAAGTGAAAGGTAATAATGACGATATATGATGGACTGAATGAGATGAGAAAAGCTGGTATGAACTCGACCTCTCTTGTTTTTGTAAATATGATGAGTTCATCGTTCCTGATTCAGCCTATTATGAAGTAACCATATTTGCAATAACATTTAGAGATTATAGTTGCTTATGCCATGCATAATTAGCTATGAGTTATAATGGTTTACCTTGCGTGCGAACATGCTATTAAAATGATTATGATGTGGTATGATGGGATGGTATCCTCCTATGAATGAATTGAGTGACTCGACTTGGCACATGTTCACGCATGTAGTTGAAACAAATCAACATAGCCTTCACGATATTTATGTTCATGGTGGATTATATCCTACTCATGCTTGTACTTGGTGTAAATTAATTTTAATGCATGTTCACGACTGTTGTCGCTCTCTCAGTTGGTCGCTTCTCAGTCTTTTGCTAGCCTTCACTTGTACTAAGCGGGAATACTGCTTGTGCATCCAAGTTCCATAAACCCCAAAGTTATTCCATATGAGTCCACCATACCTTCCTATATGCGGTATCTACATGCCATTCCAAGTAAATTTGTATGTGCCAAACTCCAAACCTTCAAATGAAATTCTGTTTTGTATGCTCGAGCAGCTCATGTTTCAACTAGGGTTGTCTGTATCTTCCATGCTAGGTGAGTTATTCTCAAGAGGAGTGGACTCCGCTCCTCATTCACGAGAAAATGGCCGGTAACCGGGATGCCTAGTCCCATGATCAAAAAGATCAAAGCAAATCAAAATAATTAAACAAAACTCCCCCAGGGCTGTTGTTAGTTGGAGGCACTCGTTGTTTCGAGCAAGCTATGGATTGATGCTTGTTGGTGGTGGGGGAGTATAAACTTTTACCATTCTGTTTGGGAATCGCCTATAATGTACGTAGCATGGAAGATATCGCCATCTCATAGTTGTTGCGTTGACAGTGAAAGTATGCCGCTCAAAATGTTATTCATCTCTATTTTAAAATCGAGCTATGGCACCTCTACAAATCCCTGCTTCCCTCTGCGAAGGGCCTATCTATTTACTTTTATGTTGAGTCATCACCCTCTTATTAAAATGCACCCGCTGGAGAGCACACTGTCATTTGCATGCATTAATATTAGTTTATATTGGGTATGACTTGACTGGATCTCTTTTACCATGAATTACATTGTTTAGTTAGCCCTTGATCTTTAAAGGTGCTCTGCATTTATGTTTTGCGGTCTCACAAAATGCTAGCGAGATACCATCTTTTTATATCATATTATGATTGTTTTGAGGAAGTGTTGTCATCTTAGTTTTATTATTATTGCTCGCTAGTTGATTATGCCATTGATATGAGTAAACATGAGACTTAAGTATTATTGTGAATATGGTTAGTTCATAATCTTTGCTGAAAACTTGAATGCTGGCTTTACATATTTACAACAACAAGAGCAACAGAGTTTGTAAAAGTTTTTCTTTATCACTTTCAGTTTATCAACTGAATTGCTTGAGGACAAGCAAAGGTTTAAGCTTGGGGGAGTTGATACGTCTCCAACGTATCTACTTTTCCAAACACTTTTGCCCTTGTTTTGGACTCTAACTTTGCATGATTTGAATGAAACTAACCTGGACTGACGCTGTTTTCAGCAGAACTTCCATGGTGTTGTTTATTGTGCAGAAAACAAAAGTTCTTGGAATGACCTAAAAATCCACGGAGATAACTTTTGGAAAATATAAAAAATACTGGCGAAAGAATCAAGGCCAGGGGCCCCACACACTGTCCACGAGGGTGGGGGGCGCGCCCCATCCCCCTGGGTGCGCCCCCTGTCTCGTGGGCCCCCTGCTGCTCCACCGACCTCAACTCCAACTCTATATATTTTGTTTCGCAAAGAAAAAAAATCAGAGAGAAAGTATCATTGCGTTTTACGATACGGAGCCGCCGCCAAGCCCTAATCTCTCTTAGGAGGGCTGATCTGGAGTCCATTCGGGGCTCCGCAGTGGGGGATTCGTCGCTGTCGTCATCATCAACCATCCTCCATCACCAATTTCATGATGCTCACCGCCGTGCGTGAGTAATTCCATTGTAGGCTTGCTGGACGGTGATGGGTTGGATGAGATTTACCATGTAATCAAGTTAGTTTTGTTAGGGTTTGATCCCTAGTATCCACTATGTTCTGAGATTGATGTTGCTATGACTTTGCTATGCTTAATGCTTGTCACTAGGGCCCGAGTGCCATGATTTCATATCTGAACCTATTATGTTTTCATGAATATATGTGAGTTCATGATCCTATCTTGCAAGTCTATAGTCACCTATTATGTGTTATGATCCGACAACCCCGAAGTGACAATAATCGTGATACTTCTCGGTGATGACCGTAGTTTGAGGAGTTCATGTATTCACGATGTGCTAATGCTTTGGTCCGGTACTCTATTAAAAGGAGACCTTAATATCCCCTTGTTTCCACTAGGACCCCGCTGCCACGGGAGGGTAGGACAAAAGATGTCATGCAAGTTCTTTTCTATAAGCACGTATGACTATATTCGGAATACATGCCTACATTACATTGATGAACTGGAGCTAGTTCTGTGTCACCCTATGTTATAGCTATTACATGGGGAATCGCATCCGACATAATTATCAATCACTGATCCAATGCCTACGAGCTTTTCACATATTGTGGTTCTCTTATTTACTTTTCCGTTTCTACTGTTACAATCACTACAAAACTGCTATCATTACCTTTTGCCACTATTACCATTACTATTACACTACTTTGCTACTAAATACTTTGCTGCAGATACTAAGTTATCCAGGTGTGGTTGAATTGACAACTCAACTTCTAATACTTGAGAATATTCTTTGGCTCCCCTTGTGTCGAATCAATAAAATTGGGTTGAATACTCTACCCTCAAAAGCTGTTGTGATCCCCTATACTTTTGGGTTATCAAGGAGTTCATATCCGATCTAGGTATTATACCTAGTGCATCGGGTCCAATGAAAATCTTTGTGACAATACTAGTGCAATTGCCTTGGCAAAGGAATCCAGATTTCACAGGAGAACAAAACACATCAAGAGATGCTTCAATTCCATCCGGCATCAAGTCGCGGAGGGAGACATAGATATTTGCAAAATACATAAGGATCTGAATGTTGCAGACCCGTTGACTAAGCCTCTTTCATGAGCAAAACATGATCAGCACCAACACTCCATGGGTGTTAGAATCATTACTTTATAATCTATATTATTGACTCTAGTGCAAGTGGGAGACTGAAGGAAATATTCCCTAGAGGCAATAATAAAGTTGTTATTTATATTTCCTTATATCATGATAAATGTTTATTATTCATGCTAGAATTGTATTAACCAGAAACTTAGTACATGCATGTGTGAATACATAGACAATACATAGTGTCCCTAGTATGCCTCTACTTGACTAGCTCGTTAATCAAAGATGGTTATGTTTCCTAACCATAGACATGTGTTGTCATTTGATGAACGTGATCACATCATTAGGAGAATGATGTGATGGACAAGACCCATCCGTTAGCTTAGCATTATGATCGTTATAGTTTCATTGCTACTGCTTTCTTCATGACTTATACATGTTCCTCAGACTATGAGATTATGCAGCTCCCGAATACCGGAGGAACACCTTGTGTGCTATCAAACGTCACAACGTAACTGGGTGATTATAAAGATGCTCTAGAGGTGTCTCCGAAGGTGTTTGTTGGGTTGCCATAGATCGAGATTAGAATTTGTCACTCCGTGTATCGGAGAGGTATCTCTGGGCCCTCTCGGAAATGCTCATAACTATAAGCCTTGCAAGCAATGTGACTAATGAGTTAGTTGAGGGATGAAGAATTACGGAACGAGTAAAGAGACTTGCCGGTAATGAGATTGAATTAGGTATGATGATACCGACGATCGAATCTTGGGCAAGTAACATACCGATGACAAAGGGAACAACGTATGTTGTTGTGCGGTTTGGCCGATAAAGATCTTGGTTGAATATGTAGGAGCCAATATGAGCATCCAGGTTACACTATTAGTTATTGATTTGAGATGTGTCTCGATCATGTCTACAGAGTTCTCGAGCTCGTATGGTCTGCACTCTTAACGTTCGATGATGATTTGTATTAGGAGTTATGTGTTTTTGGTGACCAAAGTTTGTTTGGAGTCCCGGATGAGATCACGGACATGACGAGGAGTCTCTAAATGGTCGAGACATAAAGATTGATATATTGGAAGGTTATGTTCGGACACCGAAAAAGGTTTCGGATAAGTTCGGGCATTCTCCGGAGTACCGGGAGGTTACCGGAACCCCCCGGGAGAGTATTGGGCTTTCATGGGCCATAGTGGGAAGAGGAGGACAGCGGCCAGAAGGTGGCGCGCGACCCCCCTAGCCAAACCGAATTGGACTAGGGGAGGGGGCACGCCCCCCTTTCCTTCTCCCTCTCTCTTTCCCTTCCCCCTTCTCCTACTCCGAAAAGGAAGGGGGGCTCCTACTAGGACTGGGAGTCGTAGTAGGACTCCCCCTTTGGCGTGCCCCTCTAGGCCGGCTGCCTCCTCTCTTCCTCCTTTATATACGAGGGCAGGGGGCACCCCAAAGCACAACAATTATTCTCTTAGTCGTGTGCGGTGCCCCCCTCCACAGTTTAACACCTCAGTCATACTGTTGTAGTGCTTAGGCGAAGACCTGTGCCGGTAACATCATTAACATCGTCACCACGCCATCGTGCTGACGGAACTCTCCCTCAAACCTCTACTGGATCAAGAGCCCGAGGGACGTCATTGTGTTGAACGTCTGCTGAACACGGAGGTGTCGTACATTCAGTACTTGGATCAGTTGGATCATGAAGACGTTCGACTACATCAACCACGTTACTAAACGCTTCCGCTTTCAGTCTACGAGGGTACGTGGACACACTCCGCCATCTCGTTGCTATGCATCTCCTAGATAGATCTTGCATGATCATAGGATTTTTTTGTATTACTACGTTCCCCAACAATATTTGACTCACCAAATAAAGGAATTGGAAGATGCTTCATGGCTAAAGGCCCCAAGGTATCACACCCCGAGTATATTGATTTCAATAGTGATGAAGATGATTTGCTAGGTGATGATGAGTTACTTGTTGACAATGCTAGTGATGAAAACTATGATGAAACTGTTATTAATCATGCTAATCAAGATGAAACGAATGAAAATGATAAGAAGGAGATTGAGCATCTAACTAAAGAACTAAACACTCTTAAGTTAGCTCATGAAACTACTTTAGAAATCATCAAGAACTTTTAAAAACTCATGAGAAGCTAAGCTTCGAGAAGATCAACCTAGAGCAAGAACATGGGTTCTTAAAAGCCATCAATGATGATCTTAGGAAGAGAAGTTCTTCTTACATTGCCAAGCATTTACTCTTGTCTTCTTACCTCCACCCACTTGGTGAACTTGTCTACTGCGACAAGTAGGTGAGTCAAGCCACCTCGTGCCGTCTTGAATAGTCCCACCATGTCCAGGCCCCAGACTGCAAAGGGCCAGGCGATGGGGATAGTCTTGAGTGCGGAAGCTGGCTGAAGTGGCTTGAACGGAAAATCTGGCACCCCTTGCACTTTTGGACTAACTCTTTGGCCTCTTCCAGGGCGGTTGGCCAGAAGAAACCGTGCCGGAAGGCCTTGGCGACGAGTGCCCTGGAGGCCGCGTGGTGACCGCACTCGCCTTCATGGATGTGTCTGAGGATTGCTTGACCTTGTTCTGCCTCGACGCAGCGTTGGAAGACGCCGGTAACGCTGCGCCTAACCAGCTCTCTGTTGCTCGGCGTTGCACTTGCCGAGCCAAGATTTCATCCGTTGGCAGTTCTCTGTTTACTAGGAACCTGAGGATGGGCTGGGCCCATGAAGGTGCTGCTATTTCTTCAACTGCCACTAGTGCGACTTGGATAAGGGCGGCCGGGCTGGGAAGCGGCGGGTTGGAGTCCGCAGCCGCTTGCTGATTTGACAAAGTCCCGGGGCCGACTAGAGCAGTCCCCGGGCCGAGCTCTGGAGTCTTTGATCTTGCCACTGCAGTCCCCGGGCCGGGTTCTGAAGTCCCCGGGCCGGCTTCGACTGTGTGTTTCTTGGAGTCGGATCCGTCTTCCTCAGGCGGAGCCGGCACAAAGATTGAATCTGACTCTGGTGATGGCTTGATAGAAGGCTTGAGGAGGCGCCGGAGGGCGACACCAGATGGTATTGCCTGGCGGGTGGAGCCGATTCGTGCCAAGGCGTCTGCTTGGTCGTTGTCGTTCCTTGGCACGTGGAGGAACTCGCACCCCTCGAAGTATCCGCTGAGTTGCTGGACGAGGAAACGAAAGCTCGCCATATTTGCATCCTTGGCGTCCCAATCGCCAGATGATTGTTGGACCACCAAGTCAGAGTCGCCATAACACAGGATCCGGCGAATGCCGAGTTCTTTGGCAAGCCGGAGCCCGTGGATGAGCGCCTCGTACTCGGCCACGTTGTTGGAGGCGGCGAAGTGGATCTGCAGCGCATATCTGAGCTTGTCGCCCTTGGGGGAAGTGAGGACGACACCGGCTCCCAAGCCGGTGCGCATCTTGGAGCCGTCAAAGTGCATCCACCAATGGGTGGAGTCAGGTGCTGGCTGCAGATACTTGGTCTTGGCCCAGTCGATGGGGAAGTCGTCCAGTGCTTGCGACTTGATGGCATGCGGGGCTCGTAGTAGATGGTGTAGGGGGCCAGGTCGATGGCCCATTTGGCCACCCGGCCAGAAGCGTCTCGGCTTTCGATGATCTCGGCCAGTGGAGCTGTGCAGACCACAGTGATTGGATGCTCCTGGAAGTAGGGCTTCAATTTCTTGGCGGAGAAATGCACGCCGTAGCACATCTTCTGGTAATGGGGGTAGTTCTGCTTGGAGGCCGACAGTACCTCGCTCAAGTAATATACCGGTCTCTGGACAGGTAGCGCCTTGCCTTCCTCCTTGCGCTCGACTACAATGACTGTGCTGACTACTCGGCTAGTGGCGGCAATGTAGAGGAGCATGGACTCTTTGGGAGTCAGAGCCGCCAGCACAGGGGGAGTAGTCAACATCTTTTTTAGCTGGAAAAGCCTCGTCCGCCTTGGGGGTCCACTCAAAGAAGGTTGTCTTCTTCATGAGCTGATACAAGGGGAGAGCCTTCTCGCCCAGCCGATTGATGAATCGGCTGATGGATGCCAAACAGCCGGTGAACTTCTACACATCTAACAGTCGTCTGGGTGCTTCCATCCTCTCGATGGCCTTGATCTTCACAGGATTGCACTCTATGCCGCGTTCGGAGACCAGGAAACCGAGGAGCTGGCCGGCTGGTACTCCAAAAACGCACTTCTCTGGGTTGAGCTTGATCTGGAATCGACACAGATTCTCAAATGTTTCCTTGAGGTCCTCCAGCAAGGTTCCACGCTTCTCCGTCTTCACCACTACGTCATCCACATAGACGTGGGCATTTCTGCCGAGTTGCTTCAGGAGGCATTTCTGCATGCAATGCTGAAAGGTGGCGCCGGCGTTTCTCAAGCCGAACGTCATGGTTAGGTAGCAGAAGGCTCCAAACGGCGTGATGAAGGCGGTCTTCAGTCTGTCGGCCGGGTTCAGCTTGATCTGGTGATATCCTGAATATGCGTCTAGGAAACTCAACAGCTCGCATCCGGCTGTGGAGTCTATCACCTGATCGATTCTCGGTAGAGCAAATGGGTCCTTGGGGCAAGCTTTGTTGAGGCTCGTGTAATCAATGCACATCCGCCACTGCTTGTTTTTCTTCAGCACCAGTACTGGGTTTGCCAGCCACTCTGGAAAAATCACTTCCATGATGAAGCCGGCTGCCAAGAGCCGGGCTATCTCTTCTCCAACAACTCTTCTTTTTTCTTCTGACATGCGGCGCAAGGGCTGCCTGACGGGCTTCATATCAGACCGGACGTGTAATTTGTGCTCGGCGAATTCCGTTGGGACACCAGGCATGTCCTTGGGGGACCATGCGAAGATGTCGCGATTCTCACAGAGGAAATCGACGAGCTCGACTTCCTATTTGCTGTCAAGGCATGTGCCTATGACAGCGTATCTCTCCGGGTGCTCGGGGTCCAGCGGTATCTTCTTCGTTTCTTTGGCCGGCTTGAATGATCCTTCTGCTTCCAAGTAATGCATGATATGGGCTTTCAAGGTCCACTACCTCAAACCAAATTGGCTCTCGGCGGAAATGATCCTTGTCTCCGAAGAGGACGTCTATTAGGATCTTGCCGATCGGGGAGCAGGAAAGGCCAGGGACGATTCCGTGGAACACAGTCCGGCTGCTCTGAAGCTGTCTTCGCTTGATTCCTAATTTCTCCATTGTATCCTTGTACAGGATGTTGATACTGCTGCCTCCGTCTATCAGTACTCGCGAGAAGCGAGCGGCCCGCCTATCAGTGGCGAGTGTGGCGCTTAAGACCAAGGCATAGGAGCCTGGACTCGGCATCACCTCTGGGTGATCAGCTCTGCTCCAACTGATAGGCTTTTCGGACCAATGCATGAACTCTGGGGGACTTGATGCAACCGCATTCACTTCTTGTTGCTGCTGGCGCCTGCTGCGTCGGTCATCTGCTACACTGGTGAACACCACATAGGCTCCGTGCTCATCCGGGAACTCGTCTTGTATTGCGCCGACTGGCCTGACGGCCGGCTGCTGGGGCGGCTGTGGAGGAGGCGGCCCAGCAGGAGGGGGAGGGAGCAGGCCGTCCCCCTTGGCGATTCTGGTCAGCCAGTGGCATTTCCTGGTGGTGTGGTTTGATGGCTTCGTGCCGCTGTGGAACTTGCAGGGACCGTCTAGAGTCTGCTCATAGGAGAAGGCCGGCAGCCAGTTGGACTTGCCGCCCTTCTGTTGCTTTGCCGGAGGCGGTCCCTCCAACTGCTGGTCTTCTGCTGTTGCCACTTGCCGACTGTTGGAAGTCGGCTACGGGGCTTTGCGCTTTTGGTCATTCTGCTGTTGCCGCCGACTGGTGTCTCCAGCCGGAGTTCTTGGAGCTTGAGGGGTGACTTTGCCAGTCGTGCTGACCCGAATCTCCGCCTTCATGGAGGAGTCAGCCGTGGCGTATTTGTCCGCTGTGATCAGCAGCTCATGGAGGGTCTCCGGCTCGTCGTAGAGGAGCTTGTGCTTGAGGAGGGTGCCTTCTCTGCACCCGACAGTAAAATACTCGATGGCCTGCACCTCGTGCACGCCCTCGCAGGAGTTCCAGAGTTCACCCCAGCGCGTGAGGTAGTCGCGAGTAGACTCGTCAGGGCCTTGCACGCACAAGGAGAGTTGGCGTGGCTTGGGAGGTCGCTTGTACGTGCTGGTGAAGTTGCGGACGAAAGCCTCGGTGAAGTCGACCCAGCTGTTGATGCTGCGAGGCTTCAGACTGTTCAACCACGTCCGGGCCGAGCCCTGGAGCATGAGCGGGACGTATCTTACGGCAACACGCTTGTTGCCATTCGCTATGTTGATGGCGGTGGAGTAGTCAATCAGTCAATCTTCCGGCTTCACGGTGCCGGTATATTTGGGCGTGTCTCGGGGGAGCGTGAACCCTTTGGGGAAGGGCTCATCTCGGATGCGGGGTCCAAAGCAGGGGGGACCCAACTCATCTTCTTCTTCCAGCGCCAGGGATCGGTGGAGTCGGTCGATCCGGTGGTGGGCGTCATTCTCTCCGACTCCTTCTCGGCGGCCAAGGCAGTCGCCGAGAGTCGGATGTTCCACGGGCGGTGGGGAGACTCGCCTTTCTCTGCGAGGGGGGGAGGCAGGTAGTCGTCCCGCCGTTCCACCGCTTTGGGGCGGCCGTCTTGGTCGCACTCGATGGTGATGTGAGTCCGACTGTGGCTGACAGCCGGCCCCTTGTCCTTCTTCCCACGGGCCCCGCCAGTCGGCGTCCGAGACGTTGCACCTTGGTCTCGGCGAGGCGGTGGGTCGTTGTTTTGGCGCTGTGGCGCCTCGGTACGGCAGCCGACATCATTCTGCGCGGCGGCCGCGTCGAGGAGCTGCTGAACTCACTCTGTCATTACGCGGCGCTCTTCGCCTTCGAAGTCGTCGAGCTCGTCTGCCGCCGCCTGGGCGGCGCGGATATTCTCTGCGGGCGTGGCATACACAGGGCGATGGGCCCCGAAGAGGTTGGCGATTGCCGCGCCGCGCTGTCAGACCGCGCCTAGGCGGCTAGGCCCGGTCGGAGCCGGCGAGCCGCCTACGGCGCGATCCATCTCGCGTTGGTAAGCTTCTGACAAGCGCCTCATGCTTGCCAGCTTCTTCGCGTCTTCGACGAGCTGAAGGCGGAGCGCCTCCAGCGTCTCGGCGTCGGTGTCTTCCGAAATCGGCGCTGGAAGGCCTCGCAGGGCCGCGTCAAGCGGGTCATGCGCTCCTTCGCCGGAGCGCTCGCCGTGCTCGAGGACGAGGACCTCAGTGACGGTGCTTCCGCCGCTCCCCGCGCAAGGGAGCGGCTCGTCGTAGACCACCACGTTGGTGAGGAACGCGTCGAGCGACGCGGTGTCGGAGTCGACCAGCATCGGGTCGGTGGATCCTATGGACTCCAGGTCCGCGGCAGGCTCGCCGGCGACGTGGAGTTGGTCGAGGAGGCCCGCGAGGAGGCTCTCGGGAACACTCGTGCCTGCATCGGACGCAGGCTCATCGGAGAGGCGAACCTCGCCGATAAGATCGGCGAGGCAGCTGGCCGCACAGGCGATCTAAGCGCGTGCAGCGCGTCGGCATAGACGCCATCCGGCGTGCCGGGCTGGCTATGCTCACCGGGGAGGAACATGGTTCCCGTCCAGAGCAGATCTCCGGACGATGGTGCACCTCGCCCCACGGTGGGCACCAAATGTCGAGGGTTGGGTACGACATATGCCAAAGGATGGCTTATCATGGTGGGAGCGAGTAGAACGTCGCCGGTGCCTAGAAGCGGGATGAGGCGAAGACATGCACGCCGGCGGAACTTACCCAGCTTCAGGGCTCTCCTAGGAGATAACACCCCTACTGCTGCTCTGCGGGGTCTCCGCATGATCACTAAGGCAAAGTGACTACAATGGTGCTCCTGGAGCTGTTTCGGGAGGCTGGAGAGGGCAGGGCTAACTCTCTCCTCCCTGTGCTATCTGGTCTATCTCTATCTAGGTCCGAACCCTTTGCATGGGTGCCCCGGGGGGGTTTATATAGGCCTACCCCCCGGGGGTACAATAGTAATCCGGCTGGTCGTGGGTCCCAGCCGTCTGTCTCTCAGGCCGCCGTCTTCCCTGCCGGCTTCTGGGGCCCACCGACTGGCGGGTCCCGCTGACAGGCTTGATACTGTAGCGGCACCCTTGATGACGCAGGCTTGGTCATTGGGTCGTGGCGACAGTGCTGCCGTCTATCAGGCGATCACTGTCGCCATTCCCCATCCTATCTGGTTAATGGCTCGTGGGGCCCTGGGGAGGAGTTGGCCGACTCCTGGGGGGCCGACTCCCACAGGTCCGTCTTCGGGGCGCCCAGGCCGCCTTCGGCCCACCCACTGATAGGCGGCCCCGCCGTCTTCGGGCCGTACAGGCCGACGTTGTGGGCACAGTACGTGGCGCACTATAGCTGAGGTCAGGGCAGGCATGGCAACAGTGCCGCCCCTCGCCGGAGATCTTCCAGCGATACGGCTCACTGTAGCCATGCCGGCCCTTCATAAGCAAGGGGGGGGGGACGGCCACACCATGACCGTACCCCATGTCGTACTTCGGGACGAGGGGGGAGTCATGGGCCGACTCTCCATAGTCGGCCCTTCTGGAGGTCGCCAGCTCGGAGTCGGCTTGTCTCAGAGTCGGCTTGCCATGGAGTCGCTCCTGGGACTCGGCTCGAGGGGCGCGGCCTGCCCCGACGTCTTGAAAGGTCCTGGGACTCGGGTCAGCCTACCCGTGGCCCAATACTCCGACACTCACCAAGATGAGTTTTTGCCCTAACCCTAGCGCATCGGTCTCTCCGAGTTGATATTGTCGTTCCCACCGAAAAGCCTAACGTTCACATTTTGAACCAAGTCGGTCTAACCGAGTTTTACTATTCGGTCCCACCGTGTTTTGTAAATTGTTAGATTTTGTGTGGAGGCTATATATACCCCTCCACCCCTTCTCCATTCGAGAGAGAGCCATCAGAACGTGCCTACAGTTCCACTACTCATTTTCTGAGAGAGAACCACCTACTCATGAGTTGAGACCAAGACATTCCAATCCAACCACAAGAATCTTGATCTCTAGCCTTCACTGATACATCTCCAACGTATCTATAATTTTTGATTGTTCCATGCTATTATATTACCACTTTTAGATGTTTATAGGCTTTATTTTACACATTTATATCATTTTTGGGACTAACCTACTAACCGAAGGCCCAGCATATTGCTGTTTTTTGCCTATTTCAGTATTCGAAGAAAAGGAATGAAACCTTCGGGACCGTGATTTTTGGAACGAACCTGATCCGGAGAGCTTGGAGTGCAAGTCAAGAAGCTCCCGATGGCCCCACGAGATAGGGGGTCGCGCCGCCCTGTAGGGCGCGCCCCCCTGTCTCGTGGGCCCCTCGGGCGGCCACCGACGTACTTCTTCCTCCTATATATACCTACGTACCCCGAAAACATCCAGGAGCACCATGAAACACAATTTCCACCGCCGTAACCTTCTGTATCCGCGAGATCCCATCTTGGAGCCTTCGCCAGCACTCTGCCGGACGGGGGAATCAACCATCGAGGGCCTCTACATCAACATCCTTGCCCCTCCAATGAGTTGTGAGTAATTTACTACAGACCTACGGGTCCATAGTTATTAGCTAGATGGCTTCTTCTCTCTTTTTGGATCTCAATACAATGTTCTCCCCCTCTCTTGTGGAGATCTATTCAATGTAAACTCTTTTTGCGGTGTGTTTGTCGAGATCCGATGAATTGTGGGTTTATGATCAAGTTTATCTATGAATAATATTTTAATCTTCTCTGAATTCTTTTATGTATGATTGAGTTATCTTTGCAAGTCTCTTCGAATTATCAGTTTGGTTTGCCCTACTAGATTGGTCTTTCTTGCCATGGGAGAAGTGCTTAGCTTGGGGTTCAATCTTGGGGTGTTCTTACCCAGTGACAGAAAGGGTTGCAAGACACTTATTGTATTGTTGCCATCGAGGATAACAAGATGGGGTTTATATCATATTGCATGTGTTTATCCCTCTACATCATGTCATGTTGCTTAATGTGTTACTCTGTTCTTATGAACTTAATACTCTAGATGCATGCTGGACAGCGGTCGATGTGTGGAGTAATAGTAGTAGATGCAGGCAGGAGTCGGTCTACTTGTTATGGACGTGATGCCTATATACATGATCATGCCTAGATAATCTCATAACTATGCGCTTTTCTATCAATTGCTCGACAGTAATTTGTTCACCCACCGTAATACTTATGCTATCTTGAGAGAAGCCTCTAGTGAAACCTATGGCCCCGAGGTATATCTCTTATCATATTTGCTTTCAATCTACCTTTATTTGCATCTTTACTTTTTGCATCTATCTTATAAAATACCAAAAATATATTTATCTTATCATACTATCTTTATTAGATCTCACTTTCGCAAGTGGTCGTGAAGGGATTGACAACCCCTTTATTGCGTTGGTTGCGAGTTCTCAGTTTGTTTGTGTAGGTGCATGGGACTTTTGAGGAGCCTCCTACTAGATTGATACCTTGGTTCTCAAAACTGAGAGAAATACTTACGCTACACTTTGCTGCATCACCCTCTCCTCTTCGAGGAAAACCAACGCAAGCTCAAGACGTAGCAAAAACGATTTCTGGCGCCGTTGCCAGGGAGGTCTTCGCTCAAGTGAAGACATACCAAGTACCCATCACAAACCCATCTCCCTCGCATTTACATTATTTGCCATTTGCCTCTCGTTTTCCTCCCACTTCACCCTTGCCGTTTTATTCGCCATCTCTTCCCAATATCCTCCTCTCTTTCGCTTGCCCTTTCGTTTGCTCATTTGGTTGGAATAGATGCTTATTTATTGCTAAACAAAGAACCTAAGATCTATGGATCCTCATCCACTTGTTAATCTTTTTAAAAGATCCAATTATGATGAACCAATTGCTAGTGAGTTTTGTGCACTAGATGATCTTTATGAAGCTTTGCTCAAAATTTGTGAATCTGAAAATTATGATGAAGAAATTTAGGAAGAGATTCACGATAACTTCTTGAATAAAAAGCATGATTGCAATTATTTCCTATAAATTCTCTTGATATCAGTTGTGTTAATAATATGCAAAACCCTAAGCTTGGGAATGCTAGTTTTGCTATGTCTACTACTTGTTTCAATGATCATATTTGGGGTGATTCTTCTTATAACCTTGAAAATTTATTTAAGCCCCATGATGAATATGAGATTGATAATAGTGTTTGCAATAATATTGAAAGTGGGTTTGGAAGAGTGTCAACTTTAGATCCCACATATTTGGAGTATGCTAAATCTTATGATATTTTTGATAAAAGTGGGTTCGGAAAGGTCATGACTTTAGTTAATGTTAATCCCACTATCTTGGAAGAGTGTCAACTTTGCATGTATGTGGATCATGTTGAGAATACGTTTTGTGATAGCTATTTTGTTGAATTTGCCTATGATCCTACATGTAATTATTATGAGAGAGGAAAATTTGGTCGTAGAAATTTTTATCTTATTAAATTACCTCTCGTGAGGTTGAGATTGTTATCGTCTCTTTCTTCTTCCTTGCGTATACTAGTTTTTGTTTGCCTTGCAATTTTTTTTCTTATAATATGCCTATGCATAGGAAGTATGTTAGACTTATATGTGTTTGTCACATGTTTCATGATGCTCTCTTTGCGCTTCAATTCTTGTCTTTCATGTGAGCATCATTAAAATTATCAATGCCTAGCTAAAAGGCTTTAAAGAAAAGCGCTTGTTGGGAGGAAACCCAATATTTTTCCTTGCTGTTATTTCATAAATCTTGCATCTACCTTCTGTTTAGATGTGTTTTAATCTTTTACTTAGTGTTTGTGCCAAGTAGAACCTATAGGATAACCTACTATGATAGTTGATTTGATTCTGCTGAAAAACAGAAATTTATCGCGCACGAATATAATTTTGTTAAATCACATGAACGTGGTTTTGCGTAGATTATTTTTGCTGCTGTTCAATAGACAAATTTTCCAGGACTTACTATTTTTTTAGGATTTTTAGAGTTCAAGAAGTTTGCGTTAGTTACATATTGCTACAGACTGTTCTGTTTTTGACAGATTCTGTTTTTCGTGTGTTGTTTGCTTATTTCAATGCATCTATGGCTAGTAAATTAGTTGATAAACCATAAAGAAGTTGGAATACAGTAGTTTTAACACCAATATAAATAAAGAATTAGTTCATTGCAGTACCTTATGTGGTGGTTTTGTTTTCTTTCACTAACGGAGCTTATAAGATTTCCTGTTGAATTTTGTGTTGTGAAGTTTTCAAGTTTTGGGTAAAGCTTTTATGGACTATTGAATAAGGAGTGGCAAGAGCCTAAGCTTGGGGATGCCCATGGCACCCCAAGATATTCAAGGATAGCCAAAAGCGTAAGCTTGGGGATGCCCCGGGAAGGCATCCCCTCTTTCGTCTTTGTTCATTGGTAACTTTACTTGGAGCTATATTTTTATCCACCACATGATATGTGTTTTGCTTGAAGTGTCGTGTATTATATTAGCCTTTGCTTTTTATTTTACCACAATCATCCTTGCTGTACACACCTTTTGGGAGAAGCCTATTTGATTAGGATTTTCTAGAATACTCTATGTGCTTCACTTATATCTTTTGAGCTTGATAGTTTTTGCTCTAGTGCTTCACTTATATCTTTTAGAGCACGGTGGTATCTTAATTTTGAAGAAATTTCTAGTCTCTCATGCTTCACTTATATTATTTTGAGAGTCTTTTAGAACAGCATGGTATTTGCTATGATCATAAAGTTGGTCCTAGAATGATGAGCATCCAAGTTGGGTATAATAAAAACTATCATAGAAAGTGAATTGGATGCTATGATCAATTTGATGCTTGATAATTGTTTTGAGATATGGAGGTAGTGATATTAAAATCATTGCTAGTTGGGTGATTATGAATTTAAAGAATGCTTGTGTTGAAGTTTGTGATTCCCGTAGCAAGCACGTATGGTGAACCGCTTTGTGATGAAATTGGAGCACAATTTTATTTATTGATTGTCTTCCTTATGAGTGGCGGTCGGGGACGAGCGATGGTCTTTTCCTACCAATCTATCCCCCTAGGAGCATGCGCGTAGTGCTTTAGTTTTTGATGACTTCTAAATTTTTGCAACAAGTATATGAGTTCTTTTGATTAATGTTGAGTCCATGGATTATACGCACTCTTTCACCCTTCCACCATTGCTAGCCTCTCTTGTACCGTGCAACTTTCGCTGGTACCATATACCCACCATTTACCTTCCTCAAAACAACCACCATACCTACCTATTATGGCTTTTTCGTAGCCATTCCGAGATATATTGTCATGCAACTTTCCACCGTTCCATTCATATGACACGCATTACTTTTGTCATATTGCTTTTTGCATGATCATGTAGTTGACATTGTATTTGTGGCAAGGCCAACTTCATAATTTTCATACATGTCGCTCTTGATTCATTGCATATCCCGGTACACCACCGGAGGCATTCATATAGAGTCATATCTTGTTCTAGCTTTGAGTTGTAAATCCATAAAAGTGTGATGATCTTCATTATTAGAGCATTGTCCTAGTGAGGAAAGGATGATGAAGACTATGATTCCCCCACAAGTCGGGATGAGACTTCGGAGTTTACAAAAAGAAAAAAAGAGAACGAAAAAAAGAGAAAGGCCAAAAAGAAAAAAAGGAAAGGCCAAAGAAAAAAATAAAAGAAAAAAAGAAAATAAAAATGAGAGAAAAAGAGAGAAAGGACAATGCTACTATCTCACATTGATATCTATTAATGGGCATCTCCATAGCCCGTTGATACGCCTAGTTGATGTGAGGCTATCTTCTCCTTTTTGTCTTCTCCACAGCCACCCTTCTATTCCACATATAGTGCTATGTCCATGGCTCACGCTCATGTATTGCGTGAAAGTTGAAAAAGTTTGAGATTATTAAAGTATGAAACAATTTCTTGGCTTGTCATCGGGGTTGTGCATGATTAAATACTTTGTGTGATGAAGATAGAGCATAGCCAGACTATATGATTTTGTAGGGATAACTTTCTTTAGCCATGTTATTTTGAGAAGACATGATTACTTTGATTAGTATGCTTGAAGTATTACTATTTCTTATGTCAATATGAACTTTTATTTTGTATTCATTTGGATCTAAACATTCATGCCACAATAAAGAAAAATACATTATGAATTATGCTAGGTAGCATTCCACATCAAAAATTCTCTTTTTATCATTTACCTACTCGAGGACGAGAAGGAATTAAGCTTGGGGATGCTTGATACGTCTCCAACGTATCTATAATTTTTGATTGTTCCATGTTATTATATTACAACTTTTGGATGTTTATGGGCTTTATTTTACACATTTATATCATTTTTGGGACTAACCTACTAACCGGAGGCCCAGCCCATATTGCTGTTTTTTGCCTATTTCAGTATTCGAAGAAAAGGAATATCAAACGGAGTCCAAACAGAATGAAACCTTCGAGAGCGTGATTTTTGGAATGAACCTGATCCGAAGAGCTTGGAGTGCAAGTCAAGAAGCTCCCGAGGGCCCCACGAGATAGGGGGTCGCGCCCCCCCTGTAGGGCGCGCCCCCTGTCTCGTGGGCCCCTCGGGTGGCCACCGACGTACTTCTTCCTCCTATATATACCTACGTACCCCGAAAACATCCAGGAGCACCACAAAACACAATTTCCACCGCCGTAACCTTCTGTATCCGCGAGATCCCATCTTGGAGCCTTCGTCGGCACTCTGCCGGAGGGGCGAATCAACCATGGAGGGCCTCTACATCAACATCCTTTCCCTCCGATGAGTTGTGAGTAGTTTACTACAGACCTACGGGTCCATAGTTATTAGCTAGATGGCTTCTTCTCTCTTTTTGGATCTCAATACAATGTTCTCCCCCTCTCTTGTGGAGATCTATTCGATGTAAACTCTTTTTGTGGTGTGTTTGTCGAGATCCGATGAATTGTGGGTTTATGATCAAGTTTATCTATGAATAATATTTGAATCTTCTCTGAATTCTTTTATGTATGATTGAGTTAGCTTTGCAAGTCTCTTCGAATTATCAGATTGGTTTGGACTACTAGATTGGTCTTTCTTGCCATGGGAGAAGTGCTTAGCTTTGGGTTCAATCTTGCGGTGTTCTTACCCAGTGACAGAAAGGGTTGCAAGACACTTATTGTATTGTTGCCATCGAGGATAACAAGATGGGGTTTATATCATATTGCATGTGTTTATCCCTCTACATCATGTTATCTTGCTTAATGCGTTACTCTGTTCTTATGAACTTAATACTCTAGATGCATGCTGGATAGCGGTCGATGTGTGAAGTAATAGTAGTAGATGCAGGCAGGAGTCGGTCTACTTGTTATGGACGTGATGCCTATATACATGATCATGCCTAGATAATCTCATAACTATGCACTTTTCTATCAATTGCTCGACAGTAATTTGTTCACCCACCGTAATACTTATGCTATCTTGAGAGAAGCTTCTAGTGAAACCTATGGCCCCCGGGTCTATCTCTTATCATATTTGCTTTCAATATACCTTTATTTGCATTTACTTTTTGCATATATCTTATAAAATACCAAAAATATATTTATCTTATCATACTATCTTTATTAGATCTCACTTTCGCAAGTGGCCGTGAAGGGATTGACAACCCCTTTATTGCATTGGTTGCGAGTTCTCAGTTTGTTTGTGTAGATGCGTGGGACTTTTGAGGAGCCTCCCACTGGATTGATACCTTGGTTCTCAAATCTGAGGGAAATACTTACGCTACACTTTGCTGCAGGACCCTCTCCTCTTTGAGGAAAACCAACACAAGCTCAAGACGTAGCATTCACCAAGTTGGTTTCCACTCAAATCATCTTTCCACCATATCCAAATCTGTGTGACAGAGTGGAGTGTTGGGGAGACTATCATTTGAAGCACAAGAGCAAGGAGTTCATCATCAACATACCATCTATTACCTTTTGGAGACTGGTGTCTCCTAGATTGGTTAGGTGTCACTTGGGAGCCTCCGTAAATATTGTGGAGTTGAACCAAGGAGTTTGTAATGGCAAGGAGATTGCCTACTTGGTGAAGATCTACCCAAGTGAGGCAAGTCCTTCATCGGCGATGGCCCTGGTGGGATAGACAAGGTTGCTTCTTCGCGGACCCTTCATGGGTGGAGCCCTCTGTGGACTCGCGCAACCATTACCCTTCGTGGGTTGAAGTCTCCATCAATGTGGATGTACGATAGCACCACCTATCAGAACTACACCAAAAATCTTTGTGTCTACATTGTGTTTGCACCCTCCAAACCCCTCCCCTTTACCTTCATATGCAATAATTTACATTCCGCTGCTATACTCTTAGAATTGCATGTGTAGGATAATTGCTTGACTTGTGCTAAGTTGCTAAAATCTGCCAAGACATAAAATTGGGAAAATGCTAGATTTTTATTAGGTCAAGTATTCTAATCACCCCCCCTCTAGACATACTTTCGATCCTACACCAGTGATCTCTTATCTTCTCATATCGACCGGTGAATTCTGGAGTCTTCCCTTTGTCGACAAACTTTGTGTTCTACTCTTTCTTTCAGTTCCTAAATAGATCTGCCATCTTCTTAAGAGCAAGCGCCTTGACCTTTGGCTCTATAACTGGGTTATTCGGATCCTCCTCTGGCGGGAGGCTGAAATTTTTCATCAGCGAGGTCCAAAGATCACCTTTCAGTCTATCCTGGACATAAGAAACTTTAGGGTCATCCTTACTCTTATTCCATTGCTGTACGCTGATCGGGACGCTGTCCCTAACCACAGCTCCACATTGATGTACAAATGCATCCTTGGTCCGATTGGGAGCAATCGGTGGGCCATCATATGCGACTTCTATGATCGTGAACCTTTCATCCTGGCGCAACCTTTTCTTCAGGCCTCGTCTCCTTACGGAAGTTTGGCTTGATCCGGAAGGCTATAAAAGAAGAAAGAAGCGTTAATATATGTACATACCAAAACAATTAATGCATCAAGTCAGCACAGGCTTAATTAATATATATACCTCGCCGGACTTTGCAACAGCTCCCTCCTCCGTTCGGTCACCGGCGCCGTCATCATGATCTCCTTCCTCCACCATTGTTGGATTATCGGAGCTGTCATAATCTCATTCCTCCTCCATTGTTGAATTACCGGAGCCTTCATCCTCTCCTTCCTGACCATTGGTGTCGTTGAGAGACGATAAGGGATCAGCACCAGCGAGGATTATATCCCCCAACAACTATTCTTGTTCTAAGTCTCTTTCCATAGTTTCTGCAAATATTACAACATGGCAATATAGAAACATGAGAGATGGATATATTAGTGGCAAACATAGACCTAGCTAATTAATCACAACAAGGAATCATATGCATATATGAGCGATGGATTAGTTGTGGACCGCTTCTCTCATGCATGTCCGACGTCCCCCCTCATGTCGAAGTTATCAGGGTTATACTTTCAGGAGATGACACTTTGCAAAAAATAATCGCTATGCCTCGACAATGCTCTTTTAACTTGGTAAATTTGGGTGGCCTCGACAACTCTTCTAGGGTTTGAGGTGGCCTCGACAATGCTCTTTTAACTTGGTAAATTTGGGTGGCCTCGACAATGCTTCTAGGGTTTGGGGTGGCCTCGACAACGCTCTTTTAACTTGGTAAATTCGGGTGGCCTCGACAACTCTTCTAGGGTTTGGGGAGGCCTCGACAATGCTCTTTTAACTTGGTAAATTTGGGGCCTCGACAACGGTCT
>NC_041393.1:42881004-42890289 GCF_002162155.2 Triticum dicoccoides
GACACCGCTCTTTTAACTTGGTAAATTTGGGTGGCCTCAACAACTCTTCTAGGGTTTGGGGTGGCCTCGACAATGCTCTTTTAACTCATTTAACTTGGTAAGTTTGGGTGGCCTTGACAACTCTTCTAGGGTTTGGGGTGGCCTCGACAACACTCTTTTAACTCATTTAACTTGGTAAATTTGGGTGGCCTCGACAACTCTTCTAGTGTCTGGGATGGCCTCGACAATGCTTTTTCAGTCCCAGTATTGGTGGACTCGGGAGTTGGTCGGGCGAGAGGGGGTTGATCGATGTCCCCCTCATGTCGAAGTTATCGGGGATACGTTTCGAGAGAAAATACAACACTTGATATGTTTCAAGGACTCCTCCCCCAACACGAGAACATTTTAACTTAGTAAATTTCTATGAACAAAAAAAATCATAATCGAACAAACTTAATATGAGTTTTAACATAGAAAATTCATTGAACAAACTTAATATGAGTTTTAACATAGAACATGCATCGAACAAACTTAATATGAGTTTTTAGCAAGATCATCATGAACAAAAATATCACACTAAGTTCTATGAAAAAAATTCAAACAAACATCTCATCTCGTCTCCACAAAACATCTCATACATCACACACATCTCATTTCATCTCATATCAAAAAATAGAGCACATCTAAAAAACATCTATCTATAATTAAAAAACATCTATCTATCATTAAAAAATAGAGCAATGGCCGACGGTGACGAGCAGTGGCAGCAAAGGGGCTCGGGGGCACGCGGCAACAGGGAGTAGGGGACCATGGGAGAAGGGGGAAGCTCACTGGGAGGGGCGATGGAGCTAGCTGGAGTTGGCTGCTACGTCTTGAGCTTGCGTTGGTTTTCCTTGAAGAGGAAAGGGTGATGCAACAATAGTAGCGTAATTATTTCCCTCAGTTTTTGAGAACCAAGGTATCAATCCAGTAGGAGGCTCCTCAAAAGTCCCATGCACCTACACAAACAAACAAGAACTCGCAACCAACACAATAAAGGGGTTGTCAATCCCTTCACAACCACTTGCGAAAGTGAGATCTGATAGAGATAATATGATAAGATAAATATATTTGTGGTATTTTATGATATAGATTGGAAAAGTAAAGATGCAAATAAAAGTAGATTGAAAACTTATATGATAGGAGATAGACCCAGGGGCCATAGGTTTCACTAGTGGCTTCTCTCAAGATAGCATAAGTATTATGGTGGGTGAACAAGTTACTGTCGAGCAATTGATAGAAAAGCAAATAATTATGAGATTATCTAGGCATGATCATGTATATAGGCATCACGTCCGTGAAAAGTAAACCGACTCCTGCCTGCATCTACTACTATTACTCCACACATCGACCGCTATCCAGCATGCATCTAGAGTATTAAGTTCATAGAGAATAGAGTAACACATTAAGAAAGATGACATGATGTAGAGGGATAAACTCAAGCAATATGATATAAACCCCATCTTTTTATCCTCAATGGCAACAATACAATATGTGCCTTGCTGCCCCTGCTATCACTGGGAAAGGACACCGCAAGATTGAACACAAAGCTAAGCACTTCTCCCATTGCAAGAAAGATCAATCTAGTAGGCCAAACCAAACTGATAATTCGATGAGACTTGCAAAGATAACTTAATCACACATAAAAGAATTCAGAGGATATTCAAATATTTCTCATAGATAAACTTGATCATAAACCCACAATTCATTGGATCTCGACAAACACACCGCAAAAAGAGTTACATCGAATAGATCTCCAAGAAGATCGAGGAGAACTTTGTATTGAGATTCAAAGAGAGAGAAGAAGCCATCTAGCTAATAAATATGGACCCTAAGGTCTGTGGTAAACTACTCACAACTCATCGGAAAGGCCTTGGAGATGATGTAGAGGCCCTCCATGGTCGATTCCCCCTCTGGTGGAGCGCCGACGAACTCTCCAAGATGGGATCTCGCGGATACAGAAGGTTGCGGCAGTGGAATTAGGTTTTCGTGGTATGTTCTGATGGTTTCAGGGTACGTGGGTATATATAGGAGGAATAAGTAGGTCGGTGGACGCTTGAGGGGCCCACGAGGGTGGGGGGCGCGCCGGGCACCCTCATGGCCGCCTCGCTTGTTTCTTGACTTCCACTCCAAGTCTCCAAGTTTGCATTTGTTCCAAAAAGATCGTTCCCGAAGGTTTCATCATGTTTGGACTCCGTTTGATATTCCTTTCTTCGAAACACTGAAATAGGCAAAAAGCAGCAATACGGGCTGGGCCTCCGGTTAGTAGGTTAGTCCCAAAAATGATATATAAGTGTAAAGTAAAGCCCATAAACATCCAAAACGGGTAATATAATAGCATGGAACAATAAAAAAATATAGATACGTTGGAGACGTATCAAGCATCCCCAAGCTTAATTCCTGCTCGTCCTCCAGTAGGTAAATGATAAAAACAGATTTTTTTGATGTGGAATGCTACCTAGCATAATTCTCAATGTAATTTTCTTTATTGTGGCATGAATGTTCAGATCCAAATGATTCAAAAATAGAAGTTCATATTGACATAAGAAATAATAATACTTCAAGCATACTAATCAAAGCAATCATGTCTTCTCAAAATAACATGGCTAAAGAAAGTTATCCCTACAAAATCATATAGTCTGGCTGTTGCTCTATCTTCATCACACAAAGTATTTAATCATGCACAACCCCGATGACAAGCCAAGCGATTGTTTCATACTTTAATAATCTCAAACTTTTTCAATTTTCACGCAATACATGAGCGTGAGCCATGGACATAGCACTATATGTGGAATAGAATGGTGGTTGTGGAGAAGACAAAAAAAAGGAGAAGATAGTCTCACATCAACTAGGCGTATCAACAGGCTATGGAGATGCCCATTAATAGATATCAATGTGAGTGAGTAGGGATTGCCATGCAACGGATGCACTAGAGCTATAAATGTATGAAAGCTCAACAAAAGAAACTAAGTGGGTGTGGATCCAACTTGCTTCATCATCAAGACCCAGGGCATTTTGAGAAAGCCCATCACTGGAATATACAAGCCAAGTTCTATAATGAAAAGTTCCCACTAGTATATGAAAGTGACAACATAGGAGACTCTCTATCATGAATATCATGGTGCTACTTTGAAGCACAAGTGTGGTAAAAAGGATAGTAGCATTGTTCCTTCTCTCTTTTTCTCTCATTTTTTACTTTCTCTTTTTTATTTGGCCTTTTTTTTAAAGTCCGAAGTCTCATCCCGACTTGTGGGGGTATCATAGTCTCCATCATCCTTTCCTCACTGGGACAATGCTCTAATAATGAAGATCATCACACTTTTATTTATTTACAACTCAAGATTACAACTCGATACTTAGAACAAGATATGACTCTATATGAATGCCTCCGGCGGTGTACCGGGATATGCAATGAATCAAGAGTGACATGTATGAAAATTATGAAGGTGGCCTTGCCACAAATACGATGCCAACTACATGATCATGCAAAGAGCAATATGACAATAATGATGCATGTCATATAAACAGAACGATGGAAAGTTGCATGGCAATATATCTTGGAATGGCTATGGAAATGCCATAATAGGTAGGTATGGTGGCTGTTTTGAGGAAGGTATGGTGGGTGTGTGGTACAGGCGAAAGTTGAGCGGCACAAGAGAGGCTAGCAATGGTGGAAGGGTGAGAGTGCGTATAATCCATGGACTCAACACTAGTCATAAAAAACTCATATACTTATTGCAAAAATCTACAAGTCATTGAAAACAAGGTACTACGCGCATGCTCCTAGGGGGATAGATTGGTAGGAAAAGACCATCGCTCGTCCCCGACTGCCACTCATAAGGAAGACAATCAATAAATAAAATTGTGCTCCAACTTCATCACAAAGCGGTTCACCATACGTGCATGCTACGGGAATCACAAACTTCAACACAAGTATTATTTAAATTCATAATCACTAAACTAGCATGACTCTAATATCACGACCTCTATATCTCCAAACAATTATCAGGTATCAAATCGACCATAGCATGCAACTCACTTTCTATGATAGTTTTTATTATACCCAACTTGGATGCCCATCATTCTAGGACCAATTTTATAACCATAGCAAATACCATGCTGTTCTAAGAGACTCTCAAAATAATATAAGTGAAGCATGAGAGATCAACAATTTCTTCAAAATTAAGCCACCGCCGTGCTCTAAAAGATATAAGTGAAGCACTAGAGCAAAAACTATCTAGATCAAAAGATATAAGTGAAGCACATAGCGTATTCTAATAAATTCCAATCAAGTGGGTTTCTCCTAAAAGGTGTGTGCAGCAAGGATGATTGTGGTAAACTAAAAAGCAAAGACTAATATCATACAAGACGCTCCAAGCAAAACACATATCATGTGGCGAATAAAAATATAGCTCCAAGTAAAGTTACCGATAGACGAAGACGAAAGAGGGGATGCCTTCCGAGGCATCCCCAAGCTTAGGCTTTTGGTTATCCTTTAATATCTTGGGGTGCCATGGGCATCCCCAAGCTTAGGCTCTTGCCACTCCTTATTCCATAATCCATCAAAACTTTACCCAAAACTTGAAAACTTCACAACACAAAACTCAACAACAAATCTCATAAGCTCCGTTAGTGCAAGAAAGAAAAACCACCACATAAGGTACTGTAATGACCTCATTATTTATTTATATTGGTGTTAAACCTACTGTATTCCAACTTCTCTATGGTTCATACCACTTAATACTAGCCATAGATGCATCAAAATAAGCAAACAACACACGAAAAACAGAATCTGTCAAAAACAGAACGGTCTGTAGCAATCTGTAACTCTCGAATACTTATGGAACTCTAAAAATCCTACCAAAATAGGAAGTCCTGGGCAATTTGTCTATTGATCTACAGAAAAAATAATCAACGCAAAAGCACGTTTCTGTGAATTAATAAAATTATTTTCGTGTGCGCAAAGTTTCTGTTTTTCAGCAGAATCAAATTAACTATCACCATAGGTTATCCTATAGGTTCTACTTGGCACAAACACTAATTAAAACATGAAAACACATCTAAACAGAAGGTAGATGAAAAATTTATTACTAAACAGAAGGAGAAACAAAAAATAAAATAAAATTGGGTTTCCTCCCAACTAGCGCTATTGTTTAACGCCCCAAGCTAGGCATAAAAGCGAGGATAGATCTAAGTAGTGTCATCTTTGGCACTCAATTCATAAGTAGCTCGCATGATAGATTCATAAGGTAATTTGACTTTATTTCTTGGAAAGTGCTCCATGCCTTTCCTTCATGGAAATTGGAATCTAATATTCCCTTCCTTCATATCAATAATTGCACCAATCGTTCTAAGGAAAGGTCTACCAAGAATAATAGGACAAGAAAGATTGCAATCTATGTCAAGAACGATAAAATATACAGGCACATAATTTCTATTTGCAACAATAAGAACATCATTAATCCTTCCCATAGTCTTCTTAATGGTAGAATCCGCAAGGTGCAAATTTAAAGACCAATCATCAAGATCATAGAAACCTAGAATATCACATAAAGTTTTCGGAATCGTGGAAACACTAGCACCCAAATCACATAAAGCATAACACTCATGATCTTTTATTTTAATCTTTATAGTAGGGTCCCACTCATCATTCAGCTTTCTAGGTATAGAAACTTCCAAATTAAGTTTTTCATCATAAGATTGCATCAAGGCATCAACAATATGTTTGGTAAAAGCTTTATTTTGACTATAAGCATGAGGAGAATTCAACACGGATTGCAACAAGGAAATACAATTTATTAAAGAACAATTATCATAATAAAATTCCTTGAAATCCAAGATAGTGGGTTCAATGCTATTTAAAGTCTTGACCTCTCCAATCCCACTTTTACCAAATTTAGCATCAAGATCTAAAAACTCCGAATCATTGGGACGCCTTTTAACTAAAGTTGACTCATCTCCAGTCCCATCATTATTAAGATTCATATTAAAAAACAAATATTTAATAGGGGACACATCAACAAGTTTTAGATCTTCATCATTATTTCCATGGAAACTAGAAGAACACGCTTTTACAAAGCAATCTTTCTTAGCACGCAATCTAGCAGTTCTTTCTTTGCACTCATCAATGGAAATTCTCATAGCTTTGAGGGACTCATTGATATCATGCTTAGGAGGAGTAGATCTAAGTTTCAAAGAATCAACATCAAGCGAAAGTCTATCAACGTTCCTAGCCAAATCATCAACTTTAAGCAATTTTTCTTCAAGCAAAGCATTAAAATTCTTATGAGAGATCATAAATTATTTAACACTATTCTCAAAATCAGAGGGTATCTTATTAAAATTACCATAAGAATCATTGTAGGAATTTCCATAATTATTAGAGGAATTACTAGGGAACGGTCTAGGATTAAAGTTTCCTCTATAAGCATTGTTACCAAAATTATTCCTACCAATAAAATTCACATCCATAGATTCATTATTATTCTCAATCAAAGTAGACAAAGGCATATCATTGGGATCAATAGAAGCACTCTTAGTAGCAAACAATTTCATAAGTTCATCCATCTTTCCACTCAAAACGTTAATTTCTTCTATAGCATGCACTTTTTTACTAGTAGATCTTTTGGTGTGCCATTGATAATAATTAGCCGTAATGTTATCACGGAGTTTAGTAGCTTATCATAAGGTGATTTCCATAAATGTGCCTCCCGCGGCCGAATCTAAAAGATTTCTAGAAGCAAAATTCAATCCGGCATAAATTTTTTGTATGATCATCCATAAATTCAAACCATGAGTAGGGCAATTGCGAAGCATCAATTTCATTCTTTCCCAAGATTAGGCAACATGCTCATGATCAAGTTGTTTAAAATTCATAATATCGTTCCTAAGGGAGATGATCTTAGCGGGAGGAAAATACTTAGAGATAAAAGAATCTTTGCACTTATTCCATGAATCAATACTATTCTTAGGCAAAGACGAAAGCCAAACTTTAGCACGATCTCTAAGTGAAAACAGAAATAACTTCAATTTAACAATATCATTATCCGTATCATTCTTCTTTTGCATCTCACACAAATCAACAAAGTTGTTTAGATGGGTAGCGGCATCTTCACTAGGAAGGCCGGAGAATTGATATTTCATAACAAGATTCAGCAAAGCAGCATTGATTTCACAAGACTCAACATCATTAAGAGGAGCAATTGGAGTACTAAGGAAATCATTATTATTGGTATTGGAAAAATCACACAATTTGGTATTATCTTGCGCCATCGTGACAAGCAATCCAACACACAAGCAAACAAAAAGGCAAGCTAAAGAGAGAGGAGGTTGGGAAAGAGAGAGCAAATAAAACGGTAATGGTGAAGTGGGGGAGAGGAAAACGAGAGGCAAATGGAAAATAATGTAATGCGAGGGAGATGAGTTTGTGATGGGTACTTGGTATGTCTTGACTTGAGCGAAGACCTCCCTGGCAACGGCGCCAGAAATCCTTCTTGCTACGTCTTGAGCTTGCGTTGGTTTTCCTTGAAGAGGAAAGGGTGATGCAGCAATAGTAGCGTATGTATTTCCCTCAGTTTTTGAGAACCAAGGTATCAATCCAGTAGGAGGCTCCTCAAAAGTCCCACGCACCTACACAAACAAACAAGAACTCACAACCAACGCAATAAAGGGGTTGTCAATCCCTTCACGGCCACTTGCGAAAGTGAGATCTGATAGAGATAATATGATAAGATAAATATATTTTTGGTATTTTATGATATAGATTGGAAAAGTAAAGATGCAAATAAAGTAGATTGAAAACTTATATGATAAGAGATAGACCCAGGGGCCATAGGTTTCACTAGTGGCTTCTCTCAAGATAGCATAAGTATTACGGTGGGTGAACAAATTACTGTCGAGCAATTGATAGAAAAGCGAATAATTATGAGATTATCTAGGCATGATCATGTATATAGGCATCACGTCCATGACAAGTAGACCGACTCCTGCCTGCATCTACTACTATTACTCCACACATCGACCGCTATCCAGCATGCATCTAGAGTATTAAGTTCATAAATAACAGAGTAACGCATTAAGAAAGATGACATGATGTAGAGGGATAAACTCATGCAATATGATATAACCCCCATCTTTTTATCCTCGATGGTAACAATACAATACCTGCCTTGCTGCCCCTGCTGTCACTGGGAAAGGACACCGCAAGATTGAACCCAAAGCTAAGCACTTCTCCCATTGCAAGAAAGATCAATCTAGTAGGCCAAACCAAACTGATAATTCGAAGAGACTTGCAAAGATAACTTAATCACACATAAAAGAATTCAGAGGAGATTCAAATATTTCTCATAGATAAACTTGATCATAAACCCATAATTCATCGGATCTCAACAAACACACCGCAAAAAGAGTTACATCGAATAGATCTCCAAGAAGATCGAGGAGAACTTTGTATTGAGATTCAAATAGAGAGAAGAAGCCAGCTAGCTAATAACTATGGACCCGAAGGTCTGTGGTAAACTACTCACAACTCATCGGAAAGGCCTTGGAGATGATGTAGAGGCCCTCCATGGTCGATTCCCCCTCTGGCGGAGCACCGACGAAGGCTCCAAGATGGGATCTCGCAGATACAGAAGGTTGGGGCAGTGGAATTAGGTTTTCGTGGTTTGTTCTGATGGTTTTAGGGTACGTGGGTATATATAGGAGGAAGAAGTAGGTCGGTCGATGCTCGAGGGGCCCACGAGGGTGGGGGCGCTCCCAGCCCTAGGGGGCGTGTCGGGCACCCTCGTGGCCGCCTCGCTTGTTTCTTGACTTCCATTCCAAGTCTCCAAGTTTGCATTTGTTCCAAAAAGATCGTTCCCGAAGGTTTCATCGCGTTTGGACTCCGTTTGATATTCCTTTTCTTTGAAACACTGAAATAGGCAAAAAAACAGCAATACGGGCTGGGCCTCCGGTTAGTAGGTTAGTCCCAAAAATGATATAAAAGTGTAAAGTAAAGCACATAAACATCCAAAACGGATAATATAATAGCATGGAACAATAAAAAATTATAGATACATTGGAGACGTATCAGCGGCCGGCGCAACAACGAGCAGGAGACCGGCGGGCTCGAGGGCACACGCGCGACGACGACGAGGAGGGCGCGCTAGGAGATCCGGCGCATCTGCGAGGGCGTCGGGGCGGGGGGGGCAGCGAGGGCGACGGGGCAGTGCTCGGGGAAGCGACGACACAGTCTGGCAGCCTGGCGGCGTTGAGGTGGTCGCAACACCG
>NC_041393.1:42890594-42894695 GCF_002162155.2 Triticum dicoccoides
AAAACTGCTAAGTGTTGTTTATATACCCAGAGCATTGGTCCCGGTTTGTGGCACCAACCGGGACCAATGCCCACCTTTAGTCCCAGTTCGTGCCACCAACTGGGACCAAAGGTCAGTTTTCGTCAGCCCAAAGGGCGGGAAGCAGAGACCTCTAGTCCCGGTTGGTGGCACCAACCGGGAATAAGGGGGGCATTGGTCTCGGTTCGTGCCACCAACCATGACCCAAGGGTGGCATTGGTCCTGGTTCGTGCCACCAACCGGGACCAAAGGCCTATGCCTGGCATAGCCGTGGTGCGGTTGGATGTTTAGTCCCGCCTTGCAAGCTGAGAGGCTTCGACACTGGTTTATAAGCGCGGCTGCGCCTACCACTTCGAGGTCCTCTCTAATGCACGCCTAGGGGCCTATAAACACCCTCTTTGCCTGTGGGCCTACTGGGCCTGCTGCGGGCCTGCATCCTGGCCCAACTAGTGTGTAGGGTTTCTAGTCATGTGCAGGCCGTGGTGGTCCAGTAGGTGGCATTTTTTTATTTTTTCAGTATTTTTTTTGCTTTTTTATTTTATTTTGTTTCTACTTACACCTAAATACTTAGAGTTTTTGAGTAGTTCTTTTTTGCTTTAGGTCACAAAAATTATAAACTTTCTGTTAGTGCCATTAGTTTTCAAATTTGAATTCTTTGAAATTTGTGCGAATCACTAGTTTGTGAATAACTTTACTTTAAAAATAGGTTTTTAGTGATTCTTTTTCCTGCTATTTAATATAGTGTGTTTTATCATTATATTCAAATTGGCAATTTTAAGGTTATTTTAAATGGGTGTTTTATCAAAAACAGATTTTGTTATTTTAGTTTGCTGTTAAAGTTTCTAACAAAAAAATACTTTATGAAAATTCTTTTTACTATTAATGTTTTCAACAAAAAATAGTTTGATAATTTTAGTTGCATAAATTTTATATAATTCTAGTTTCAAAAATACTAGAGGTTTACGAAAGCTTTTTAGTTGATTCTTTTTGTTGTCGAAGAATATTATAGTTTTGTTTTAGTTTATCATAACAGAATATTTTAATTGATTCTTTTAGTTCATTATTTTTTGCTATTAGAGTTTTATAAAAGTTTTCTAGTTCATATTTTTGCTATTAGTTCATTCTTTGAGCTAAATGACCATTGAAAAGCACTACAAATGAACTCTGAAAGGGTTGAAAGTTGGCATGGCATCATCATTTCACCCACATAGCATGTGCTAAAAACTTGAGAGGGTTACGGCAAAAACTGCATGCACTTCGTGTACAAAATGGACAATCTCTTTTGAAGTATCACAATTTCAGACAAAAACTCATATGTTACAAAGGGATTTCATTTATTTGAACTTATTTGAACTGCAGACTTTTTATGTGTTGAAAAATCACCATTCAAAGCCACACAATCAATTTTCAACCCTTTCCGACTTCATTTGATATTTTTCATGCATTTACTGATTTTTTGAGCTAACTGACCCTGAAATTGAAAAGCACTACAAATGAACTCTGAAAAGGTTGAAAGTTGGCATGGTATCATCATTTCACCCACATAGCATGTGCTAAAAATTTGAGAGGGTTACGGTAAAAACTGGATGCACTTCTTATACAAAATGGACAATCTCTTTCCAAGTATCAAGGTTTCGGACGAAAACTCATCTGTTACAAAGGGATTTCATTTTTTTGAACTTATTTGAACTCCAAACTTTTTGTGTGTTCAAAATGCACCATTCAAAGCCACATCATCAATTTTCAACCCTTTCTAACTTCATTTGGTATTTTTCATGCATTTACTGTTTTTTTAGCTAAATGACCCTGAAATTGAAAAGCACTACAAATGAACTCTGAAAAGGTTGAAAGTTGGCATGGTATCATCATTTAACCCACATAGCATGTGCTAAAAAGTTGAAAGGGTTACGACAAAAACTGGATGCACTTCATGTACAAATGGACAATCTCTTTCGAAGTATCAGGGTTTCGGACGAAAACTCATCTGTTACAAAGGGATTTCATTTTTTGAACTTCTTTGAACTCCAGACTTTTTGTGTGTTCAGAATGCACCATTCAAAGCCACAACATCAATTTTCAACCCTTCCTGACTTCATTTGGTATTTTTCAAGCATTTACTGATTTTTTTGAGCTAAATGACCCTGAAATTGAAAAGCACTACAAATGAACTCTGAAAAGGTTGAAAGTTGGCATGGTATCATCATTTCACCCACATAGCATGTGCTAAAAACTTGAGAGGGTTACGGCAAAAACTGGACGCACTTCGTGTACAAAATGGACAATTTCTTACAAAGTATCAGGGTTTCGAACGAAAACTCATCTGTTACAAAGGGATTTCATTTTTTCTAAACTTATTTGACCTCCAGACTTTTTGTGTGTTCAAAATGCACCATTCAAAGCCACATAATCAATTTTGAACCCTTTCTGACTTCATTTGGTATTTTTCATGCATTTACTGGTTTCTTTGAGCTAAATGACCCTGAAGTTGAAAACACTACAAATGAACTCTGAGAAGGTTGAAAGTTGGCATGGTATCACCATTTCACCCCACATAGCATGTACTAAAAAGTTGAGAGGGTTACGGCAAAATATGGATGCACTTCGTGTACAAAATGGACAATCTCTTTCGAAGTATCAGGGTTTCGGACGAAAACTCATTTGTTACAAAAGGCATTTCATTTCTTGACATGTAACTGCAGTGATATTCTAGATCAAAGGCATCATCATAATAGTTGTGGAGAGAAAATCTCCACTTTTTGTTTGCGTGTGTCCTTTGCTTATTGCGCCGTAACCATGGATAATCTTCATCATTTAGCAGGGTGCTTGGGTCAGCCTTGACTTTGAAGGGAGGAATTTCATGAAACTTTTCATAATCTTCAGACATGTCTGTCTTGCCCTCCACTCCCACGATGTCTCTTTTCCCTGAAAGAACTATGTGGTGCTTTGGCTTATCGTATAATGTATTTGCTTCCTTATCTTTTCTTTTTCTCGATTTGGTAGACATGTCCTTCACATAGAAAACCCACGCCACATCATTGGATAGGACGAACGGTTCGTCTGATTGTTTAGATCCACTGTTGTCATTCCGTACTGTGGGTCTACCTGTACCCCGCCTCCTGGCAGATTGACCCATTTGCACTGAAAGAAAGGGACCTTAAAATCATGTCCATAGTCAAGTTCCCATATGTCCACTATGTAACCATAATATGTGTCCTTTCCCCTCTTGGTTGCAGCATCAAATAGGACACCGCTGTTTTGGTTGGAGCTATTTTGATCTTGGGCGATTGTGTAAAATGTATTCCCATTTATCTCATACGCTTTGTAACTTAATACAGTCAAAGAAGGTCCCCTGGTCAACGAGTACAGCTCATCAGAAACAGTTGTGTCACCTATGAGATGTGTTTGCAACCAACTGCCGAAAGTCATGATGTGTTCACATGTAATCCAGTCATCACACTGCTCCGGGTGGTTGGAGCATAGAATATTCTTGTGTTCATTGACATACTGGGTCACCAAGGTAGAATTCGGTAGAATTGTGTAGTGTGCTTGAGACCAAGAATGCCCATCCTTACATATTATCACTATAAAAAAAGACACATCCGTGACATTTTGGGCCGAACGAATTTTTTCTGCCATACTTATGACACTTCTATGACGATAATTGTCACAAAACCCAGTATCATCATAGATGTGGTGGGCTCCTACTTCTATGACAAAAAATCATGACATAAAATGGGCTTTTTGTCCTGGGCGGGACGGAGACGCAGCTGCATGACATTCTTTGGGCCGTCCATGACGGAAAATACCATGCTAGAAGCAAGGGCGAGGAAAATTTCGGCGAGTTCCCAGTAACAGTGGGTGGTCGGGGGCCGAGCGATGCGCGTTTCTCTCGTACACGTACGGGCGTGTGTGCGAGGCGTTGGCTCTAACTGAACCCGAGCGAGGTGTTGGGCTCTAACTGAACCCGAGCGATTGCACTGCAGGCTATGCGTTACTGAACCCGAGCGCTCGATCGATGGCTGTTAACTGAATCCGATCAAGCGATTCCTTCGCTACTGCTGCTAACTGAAGCCGATCGATGCT
>NC_041393.1:42895036-42957655 GCF_002162155.2 Triticum dicoccoides
ATGAACAGGGCCCCGATCGATCGAGCCGGTTGGGGCTGGATGAATAGGACCCCGTGGAGGGCTGGATGAACAGGACGACCCCGTGGAGGGCTGGATGAACAGTAGACGGTGGAGGGATGGATGAACAGTAGCCCGTGGAGGGGTGGTTGAATAGGAGCCCATGGAGAGGGGTGGTTGAACAGTAGCCGGTGGAGTAGCGCGTGGTGAAGGCTGGATGAACAGGAGCCCGTGGATGACAGTCGCAGGTGGAGGCTGAGGAGGACGACGGTGGATGAACAGTAGCCCATGGAGGCTGGAGGAGGTTGACGGTGGAGATGAACAGTATCCCGTGGAGTCCTGTTTTGCGGTACGCCACACCCCTCCTGATGAACAGGACCCCCGTTTCGACCGTAGCGCTCCAACACAAGTCTGTTTCATCCGTTTTGCGGTATGCCACACCCCTCCCGATCAACAGTACCCCGTTTTGACCATAGGAGGTCCAACACAAATCCGTTTCCTCCGTTTTGCGGTACGCCAGACCCCTCCTGATGAATAGGATCCCGTTTCGAACGTGGCCGGTCGAACACAAGGCCGTTTCCTCCGTTCTGTGTACGCCGGGCCTCGTTTCCATTGCCTGTTTCGTCCAAGCCCTCCCGATGAATACGACGATGCATTCTGTTCTTACCCAGCCGGTTGGCTCCCCATGAACATGACGACGACGCTGTTTCTCCGTTCCGATCCAGCCATGTACACGAGCCCTGGCCATATGTATGCGCGAGTAGGAATTCGAGACCCCGCCCGTATGTACGTATGTGGTTCTTTCTTGCACACTGGCCGATGTACGTATGTGTACATGCTACGTGTGCGCCTCTACTACGACACGTGCGCGCCTCTACATCCACCAGTATGTACGTACACATTCGCGACCAGACTGACAACGCTACATACGCTTCGACTAGGTGGGTCCCGACTGTCAGGCACTTCCTTGCATGTGAAGATGTAGCTGGTGGGTCCCAATAGTCAGGGGGGCGAATCTTTTTTTTGCCCGGACGCACCTTCTTGCGTGCAAAGATGTAGCTGGTGGGTCCCAGCAGTCCAGGGGGAAAGGTTTTTTCGTGAAATACGGTGGCCCGTCCGATGGGTCCCTGCTGTCAGGTGGAGGAATAATTATTTTGCGCGTAATAAGGAGGCACTTCCTTGCGGCCACCGTGGACCCAGCTGTCAGTCTCTCCACGTATAGTACTCTTCCGATGGAAGTCGTTCCTTGACCACGTTGACCACGTCGTGCCGAGAGCACCAGGGCGGTGGACGGCGGTGAGGCCTAGGAAGGGGATGACGCGGAGCCGGGGAAGACGCAGCAGTTGAAGCCCGCGTGGAGAGGAGTATGAGGGTTCACTGGTTCGGCTGTGGTGTGAGGCTTCCGTCGCTGCAGAATAACAGGGGTTGTGGGTGAGTAGAGGGATGGCCTAGCCAGCGGTGGGAGTAGTAGGGGGCGGTGAGGCCTCCGCGGCATCACAGCTGGCCACGGGAGGCAGGAGTACGTGGCACGACCGATGCTGGTTTGGGCGGCTGGAGCAAGAAGACCAGAGGTTGAAGAAGCACTACGGCCGTTGGATGGACATCGTATGATCACTGGAGCTAGAATCGTTCATATTGACTATGTTGGCAAAGCCCTCCGTCCCCGTCAACTTAGCTGGCCCACAAGTCATCCTCCCACTATGGTGGGTCCCAGCTAGCAGGGGGTATTCATTTTTTGTGCGTAATAAGGAGGCACTTCCTTGCGTGCGAAGATATAGCTGGTGGGCCCGACCTGTCAGCGGGGGGGGGGGCATTTTTTCGCGAAATACAAAGGCCCTTCCGGTGGGTCCCAGCTGTCAGGTGGAGGAATCATTATTTTGCGTGTAATAAGGAGGCATTTCCTTGTGTGCGGTCGTGGACCCAGCTGTCAGCCTCTCTACGTACAGTCCATGTCCGATGGATGTCATTCGTTGACCACGTTGACTAGGCCGCGCCGAGAGCACCATGGCGGTGGACGACGGCGAGGCCTAGGAAGGGAGTGACATGGAGCCGGGGAAGACTCGACAATGGTTACCCACGCGGTGGGGAGTACAAGGGTTTACTGGTCCGGCTGCCGTTGCCAGAAAATAACAGGAGGTGTGGGTGAGTAGAGGAATGGCCTGGCCAGCAATGAAGTAGGGTGGGGCGGTGCGGCCTGTGTGGCAGCACAACCGGCCACGGGAGGCGGGAGCAGGCAGTCCCACTGGCGCTGGTTTGGGCGGCTGGAGCAAGAAGATCAGATATTGAAGAAGCAGCACAGCCGTTGGATTAACATCCATCGGTCACTGCTGCTAGAATCGTTTGTGGACTAAGTTGACAAAGCCAAAGAACACATCAACCTAGTAGACCCACAAGTCAGCCTCCAAATCTGTCCCAAACAGCATACAGCCCGAAATTTCTAGCCAGATTCAAATTAATTTTAAATCTAAATATACCTTAATTTAAATTCAATGAAATTTTACCCGCACAAAAACAATGAAATTGAAAATATCAAAATCCGAAAGAAAACGGTATTTTGGAACTAATTGTCTGTTTGCTGTATTTTTTTCATTTTACAACCCATTTATTATTACTTATAGCCCATTTCTTATTACTTATAGCCCATTTTCTGGGCAAAATGCATCCCTCCTCGTCTTGAAAGATTTCCGGCCTAGCAGGGCGTAGAAAAGCAAGTACACATACGTTGGTTATTCTGCAAAAAACAAAGTAGCTGGCTAGCCCTTTTTAGAACGGAAAAAAACAAACTGGGCTAGTCATGTGCTAAACATATGAAATAAAAGCCTCGGTTAGACGGCCACGGGTCCTACACAATCCAGTTTATACCCTTCTCCGTCCCAAAAAAACAAAATTACTGTGTGCGCTGCTGGGTCGCTACTGTCAAACTCACCATGTACAGTCATCTCCTTATTCCTCTCGGTTGTGGACCATGTTGACAACACCGGAGGGAGGCGCCGCGGCGAGCGAATCAAGGCGGAGGATGATGGTGAGGCCTCAGACGGGAACAAACAGGAGTCGGGGAAGATGCGCAGAGTTTTAGGGTGCAATGTGGCCATGATGCGTGCGTGGCAGCACAACCAGCCATGGGAGGCGGGAGCAGGCGGTCCCGCCGGCGCTGGTTTGGCTTTGGTGGCTCGAGGAAGAAGAGACTGAAGAAACATGACAGACGTTGAATGTCAATCCAACAGTCAAGGTTGGCACAATCGTTTGTTGACTAAGCCGACACCAAGTAGCATACTTTTTTATATATAGGAAGAAAAGAAAAACTAGGCTCGTTGGCCTGATAACATTCCGGAAACTGCGACCGTTCGATCTTGTGTCACAACTAAAACTGCGAGGAAAATGCGTTCGTCTGCCGTCCTCCTCCCAGGGAACGTTCGCCACATAAGTGACTAGCACCCTTGGTTTTCAATCGAGAGGTCTTGGGTTCGAGTCCCAGGAACTCTCAATTTTATCCTCCTTCCCTCCTCGCAAAAAAAGGGAAAGAAAATCAAAGACTTGGGAAGGCGTACAGAACAAGCTAGTGTACCAGTAAAGAGACGTTGCCGAGTTTTAGAAAAAAGAGAGACATGCTCCTGTAGCTGGTTCGAATCCAAACCTAGACTATGACTATATATGGTGCTATGCTACTCTGCAAGTAATGAAACTGACATATCCAATGTTCGCTTCTCCTCTTCTCTACTTACTCTGCCTAGGATCAGAAGCTCTGGCCGCAGCAACCATGTCCGCTGGCTGCTCGTCCACCTGCTCTTCAGCAGGCAACAACCAGATATGCGCCAACTCGCCACCCGTACCATCGCCTGTGGGTCTCATCACACCCCCGCTGGCATGCGCACCGCAGCCGATTGCTCATCGCAACCCGCTGCCGTTGGTGTGGTGCCACTGCTGCAAATCACGCAGAGTCATCCATCGTGTCTCAACCACAATCCTCAACCCTGGCCGAGTCTTCTACAAATGCCCGAATCATGGGGTAATAATATGTTTAAGTGTTGTTCTACTGCTTTCAGTTGCTGATTTTCTTAATAGTTTGGTTGATGATCTTCCAATTTGATTTGTGCAGAAAAGGGAAGATTCATGTGATTTGTATTTCCGGGAAGTTGCTGATGTGGGGGAATGCAACTACGCTGATTATTTGGTTAGCCGAGGAATCCCAATACTAGCAGGTTGGGGTGTTGGACAAGTAACTGAAGGAACAGCAGAAGAGGAAGATGCAGAGCAGAAGGTTAAAGATGTAGTTCCTCTGATCATGGCCAAGCAACAGCTGCTGAACGGCCTTGACAGCAATGAGGAGATGAAAGATCTTGTGAAGATAATGGGCAAAATCGATGTGCTCTGTAGGATGATTGTCTCTTTATTTGTAGTGTATGTAGCACTCGTGATGTATTCAGTGGCTATGACATGAGCACTTTGCTGAAACTAGTAAATAATGAAACATGTGTAGCAGGTTGGGCGTGTGTTGTGAACATCTAATTATTTCTATTAACGGAAATCAGGGGGTATCCCCTTTTGCTCATAAATAAATAAATAGTAGAGGCCATGTCGGGTCAGCTTTGTTCTCATTCGAAGACGTCGAGCAAATTGCAGTCCAATAGCAAACTATGTCATCAAATTCAAGTTTCACATCCAAATATGAGTACAACTAAACAAGAACGTCATCATGTTTTAGTCGTCATACAATCACCAAACACAAATCAGCATACATAACAAGTGATGTTCTCACAGCAAAATACTAAACAACATGTTCATCAGGTTTCAGTTGTCATAGCAAACACAATTTCACATAGTAGATAAAAAAACGTCTTCTCACAGGCAAATACGACAAAAGCAATGTAATCATCATCCGCAGCAGCAGCGTCAACATCTTCGCCATGTGTATCAGTCTGAATCATAATTCCCCATGGTGTCATCTTCTTCTTCGTCCTCAACCTCCTCGAACGTTGGCTTCTTCTTGATCAACTCTTGTATGTCCACAGCACGACAGGCAATCTTTTCGCCGGCATCATTGACATGATGGTTCTCAAAGGTAGTAGGAACATCTATGTTATCTTGTACATCAGGAGCAATGTAAGCATCATCTTGTTGTGCAACTTCATTAAACGAATTCCTCTGCTCAAACCTTTGCAATACTCTCCAGTCATCGCTACGTGCAAATGTGTCTTCCAGGAAAAATATTTGTGTTGCTTGATTTGCCAAAATAAAAGGCTCGTTGGTCTGGTACGCCGCCTTGACATTGATGGATTTGAAATAATCATCAGCTCTGGGTTTTGCGATCCTGGAAAACAGGTTATACCAACGACAACACAATAGAACCACACACCGATGATCCTCGAAACTGGAGATATACTACAACTGCTGTTATGTTAGCATACATTTCAGTTATCTCTTTGTCATACGTATCCGTGCTCATGATGGCACTGTTTTGTGTCTTCCTGCCCTCTTCTCGTGCAAGGGTGTTGTAGCGCACATCTCCAAGAACGCAAGTTTCATAATGTCTTACCCGAGTATCAGGACCCATTGCTAGTTAGTAAAGGGCATCATCAACTGCCTGCCCATCCTCCCGCATCTTCTTAATCTATGGTTAGAAAATAGACAAGCTGATCATCTTATGTACTCAATATATTAAAAAAACTGACAGTGCAATTCAAAAGCTTACATGGCTCTTGAACCATTTCACAAATCCTACCATAACCTGTTTGTCAATGTTTCTTGGATTTTGCGGTAGTAACTCCTTTTTGTAGATGCTACACAACATAGTGATCGCGTCAAACATCTAAATATATAAGAATGTGTTGCAAGTTTAGTAGATTACGATGTATAAGCTGCAGTACTTAGCACTTACTTGATATAAGGTAGAATCTCAGGATAGTTATTCAACACATACCAAACCATTTTGTCCAAATCTTTAGGTTTGTCCTCTTGTCGACTCTTCCCTGTAACTCGAACAGAATAATCGAAAGCATTGAGCCCAGGATTGTCTTCACCCACCTCTTTGCTAAGCTGATCAGCTGTTTCAATGTATTTTGAGCAGAATGTCAACGCTTCTGTAGCAATGTAGGCCTCTGCAATGGAACCCTCAGGTCTATCTCCATTCCTAACATAGCCCTTGAAAGTGCCTAGCCGCCTTTCAATAGGGTACATCAATCCATATTGTATTGGACCTCTAAGTAGTGCCTCATCAGGTAGATGAACAGCCAAATGCACCATCACATCAAAGAAGGCTGGAGGATATATCTTCTCAAGGTTGCATAGTATAGTTGGTATCTTGTCTCTAAGACGCTCCAAAGCATCTATCCTGATATTTCTACTGCAGAGTTCCCTGAAGAATTGTCCCAACTCTGCAACTGCTCTATATAAGTCAGGGCGGCCCAATCCTCTAAGGATAACAGGTAAAACCTTTTGAAGTAGGACGTAGCAGTCATGAGTTTTCAACCCTTGTACCTTGTTTCCATCTACACTAACTCTCCTTTCAGGGTTGGAAGCAAATCCATGTGGGAATCTCACACGTGACAGGACCTCGCAGAATTCTTTTCTTTTTACCTTGTCCAAGACGTACACAGCTGGTGCCATATCCCGTGGTTTACCTTCATCTTGCACCTGCAAATCCTGTCTGATACCTAGGTGTGTCAAATCAATCCTAGATTTTAAGGTATCTTTCGTCTTGCCTTCAATATTAAGAAGTGTGACGATAATGTTGTCACATATATTTTTCTCGCTGTGCATCACCTCAAGATTATGCCGCAGATGCAAATCTTTCCAATACTCCAACTCACTGCGGGTAAAAAATAATCTCTCTTCTGCCCTGCCACGCTTTCTTTTCCTGCTACCATTACCAGGATGGTTTCCTGGTGTAATATGCCTGACCTTCTCTAATTCCACTTGCAAATCATCGGCGGTGAGCCTCTTTGGCACATCACGGTTTTCATGCTTTGCATTGAACACATGTCTTCGATATTTTCTAGGATGCGGCTTGTTATTGGCAAGGAAATGGCAGTGTCCAATGTAACAAATCTTGCTAAGTATTGCATATGACAGCGGATTCCTGTCACAATGAACACATGCACTGTAACCATGTGTCGTTCGCCCTGACATAGTGCCCAAAGCCGGATAATCATGGATGCACCAAATTATAACAACACACAGAAAGAAATCAGCTGGTGGGCTGCTATATAGGTCTCGAGTGAGAACACCCCTCCATAGTCGTTGAAGTTCCTCCACAAGAGGCTCCATGAACAAATCAAAATCCTTTCCAGGACTTTTTGGACCTGGGATGAGCAAGGCCATCATGTAGTTTGATTCTTTGGTGCAGACATTTGGAGGCATGTTGTAAGGGATAATAAGCACTGGCCACATGCTATATGTGGCGCTTTGGTGGCCCATGGGTTAAATCCATCTGAAGCTAACCAAGTCTAATGTTTCTCAGGCAACAACAAACTTTTTGTTTTTATGATTGAAGCTTTTCCACTCACTACCATGAGATGGATGGCTCATTACATTCTGATCTCTGTACTCCTGGTTCCTAGAATGCCACATTACATCCTCTCTTGTTTCAGCATCATGAAACAACCTCTACAATCTTGGTATAATTGGAAAATGTCTCAGAACATTATGAGGAATCCTCTTCATAGCATCGCCATCTTTCCATCTTGATGACTTGCATTTCAGGCATTCACTTAAGTTGGCATAATCCTTCCGGAACAGAACACGATTATTCTTACAAACATGGATCATATCATATCCAATTCCAACTACACGAAGGAAATTCTTCATTTTACTGTAGGTGTGTGGCAGCTCAGACGCATCTGGGAAAGATTTGAGGAAAGCAGCCAACATCGCATCGAATGATTTGTTGGTCATCCGTTCAGATGTCTTCACCTAAAGAAAGGTCACCATAGCTGAGAATATTGATAGCTTATTTCCCGGGGTTACAGCAACATTTCATTATTCTAACATGCGGGCCCACCGTTTTTCTTCTGCAGGTGAAAGTTCACGGAATGCACGAGCATTTCGTAGCATTGTTCCAATGTTGGTCAAACCCACTGGCTCCGCCACCACCACCTCCTCCTCCTCTTCCACCTGAGCATCAGGCAGATCAAGATGGTGATATGCTTCTTCCATGTAGTCAATAACATTAACGTTCACAGTTTCACCATGATGAACCCACCTAGTATATGTGACCAACATCCCATACAAGTGTAGATGATTTTGCACAGTTGACTGGGGTCTTGTAACTGAATTCATACAACTGCTACACGGGCAGAGCACATCTGATTTCGGACCACCGTACTCAGCTCTGATAAAGTTCATGAAGTTTTCAACCCCCTCGACATATGCAGCGGAGAATCTTCGAGCAGAAGTTATCCAAGTCATGTCCATCTGTTAGACATACAAATTAGTTCTTCTACTATATATTACAGGAAAAACATATATGCTTTTTTATGAAGTCCAGAAAAAAATACCTAGGTCGATGTCTAAAGCTATGGCAAGATATTTGGACGAGCAGATCTAAGTAATGAAATATATGTAAAGCTAATTCAGCAAACAGATTTGAGTGCTAAATTATGGCAGGCTGTTTTAGCAGTCAATGAGGCTAAGCACACAGCCATCGAACTATCGAAGGCCATCACAGCAACAAAGATCGAGTATAAAACGGTGTAGAGCTATTTCACCTAACAGATTGGCTACCAGACCATGGAAATCTACGTCACAATAAATATATGGCAGGATATTTTAGCAACTAATCAGCCTTGGCATTCCAGAGCTAAGCAGATTGAGTGCAGAACAGGGCAAGGAAGCTTCTTAAACAGAGCATATTGACTGTAAACTACTTCGGCAAACAGTGAGATTAACAGCGTCTATCAGCTAACATTCAGAGCTACACCAACATGAACGGGGCCTCAGTCTAGAATGTGCGTACCATGGGAGAAGCTGACCGTCATGCGTATCCACACGAACGTCGCCAGTGGTGGCGGTGCTGACCGCCGTGCGCCTCCACAAGAACGTAGCAAGCGGTGGCGGCGCAGCTAGAGGACAACAGTCTAGGAGAGCGTACTGTGGGAGCGAGAGGATCGCCGTGCGTCCCCTCGATGAACCGCGGTGCCGATGTATCGACGCGGCGGGGAAGGCGGCTTTGGCGGAGCGAATGGAGTGGAGGGGGATGGGGGGAGGGGGGTTTGGGGAATATTATTGGCTAGTTGGCCGAAGGGCGGTTGAATCGGATTTGGGGGGAATTTTTGGGTGGGGGGAGGATTTTCGCGCAGGGGGCGGGGGAGTTTGGCGCGTGGTCGGTTTCTCCAAGTGCAGTCCCACGTGTCAGTGAAGAGGCAAGCCGAAGCGCATTCCGTTTGCGTGAGCCGTGTGCAGGACCGAACGTGTGTGGGGTGCAACGCGACTGCGACAGGAGTGCTGTGAGTGTACGGCCTTTTTTCCTTTTAAACTAGGTGCTTCGCCCCCTCAAAAAAAACTTGTTGCTTCGCATGATCCATCGATACTACTACTGGTAATCTGGTAATCCCGACTAAAACGGCGGCCAGGTCTTTCCCGCGCGATATGCTGGGAGGTTGGCTTAGTTGGTTTTTTTAGGACGAGTAATGCTACACCTACATAATCCCAGTTACGTAATTAACATAATGTGAAACATTTGAGCTGTTGATTGTAGATTGGGGGGAGGGAGGGGCCCACCACCATGAAAATCAGGGGAGGAGAGAGAGAGAGGCCATTTACGTTAACCCTTTCATAGGTTCCGTAGATGTAGAAAGATGTGAAATGCGTGAATGTGTAGTGGACGTACTATTGGAGTGCCTAAGATAAATTGTGTATGTATAGACCCTATGTGTTTATTTTACTTCACATGTTAGATTTGTCTCGGTTCAATAAAAAGCAGAGTTGGTGATGATGGTGTGCCTATCATCCTGCAATATAGGTCGTCCGATCTATATCTAACGGATAGGAAGGAAACTATGACAATTTACCCGCACTCCTCTCCACATTTGCAGATAAGGCTTTCCCTCGTTCATCCTTTTCTCCCACAAGATCTTGATCTTCCGTGCAACGCACGGGCATCTTGCTAGTACTCCTACAATATACTATATTATCGTGAAAGTTCATATACACCGGTCAAGATTAATGCAAACACGGAAGATTTTAATTACATTTCGAACTTTTATAGGACATAAAAATAAAAGAAACCCGACCCTAAACCTATTCTATGGCGGCGACCGACGTCCTCCATCTGTGATCTCTATGTACGGGGGTGGGGTTCAAGACCCATGAAGTGAAGGTGCGGTCTCCGGCGAGGAAGAGTAGAACACGGGATACGGACCGGCCAGTTGGCACACCATGCCCTGCCGCCTCCCATGCCATACTCATCCTCGTAGGAGTCCCCAACCTCAGTGGTGCTGGATGTTGGACGAAGGCAACTAGGACGCGTGGCTGACGGTGCTCCCATCGTTGGCCGCCAGCGTGGCCACCGCTTGTGCGGTCGCGTCCACGTCCGGCTACGCCGCTATTGCGTTGCGAGAGGCGACTTGAGCGAGGGCGGCGACCTCGAGCTTCATCCCCGAAGACAAGCTCTCCCGCAGAGCATTCGCGCTTGCGGTCATGGCGGATGTGGTGCCAGGTAGGAGGACGATGCGCTATGGTGTGGAGGTTAGTTGGGCGTTGCCGCTTTAAGTAGCGCATTCCGGTGAGGCCAAGCGTCCGGGTGCATCATTAAGTCGCCGGAGTTGGTTCCTCGGGCACCGAGCCTCTTAACGACGGCATACGAACAGACGGCATGAATGCGGGCAGCTGGCGCCGGCTGGGAACGCACCATGCGACGGTGCGAGGGACGAGGGTTTTGGTGCGCCAGGGTAGTCAGCTGCGGTCGTGGCAACGTTGGAGATGACCTTTGCTCACATGAGATCCCCGCATGTCATTGAAAAAGCAAGACGACCCGGCATGGTCTCAGGTCCTGAGGATGCAGTTGGCCATGCTACACCACTCCGCGGACGCGTCGCGGCGCCCCGTGCATCCTCAACGAGCCGGGTGTTGGGGTGTATTTGGATTGTGGCCAAAGTGCACCTTACCAAAATTTTGGTCATGACCCAAAGATTGGTCTTTGTTTGGATGGTTGCCATTTTTTTGGGCATGCCAATGAACTCTAGCCAACTCTAGTTCATTTTTCTTTCCAATGTCGGCCAAATCATGGGCAACTAATACCTCAACCAAAATTTTGGCTACACAATGCTTTGATGGGGCAACCTTGGGCACAAACCAAACATATTGGCGGTCGTGCCACAACACTAACGCCACCCTCGGCACACTGAAACCGACCGTGTCTAGCGACGATGAGCGTGTCGCTCACCGCGGTCACCGTGTCCAGAGGCGGTGTTGGAGCTGCGCCACGTTGTTAGCCCCAACGACCCACATGAACGGTTGTCGGTGGTGAGGAGGTCATGGGCCAGCTCCTCCATTGGACTAGTCTGCGCTATGTCGTCCCGACGGGTGTGCCCCACATGTTGGTTTCCTTGTTTTCCCGGCCATATTCGAGCGTCAGTGCTCCACGTTGTGCATTAGGCCTTTCACTATGGAGGCCAAGCGAGACAACTTATTGTTTATTTGAGCCATTCAAGTATATTCATGTGGCGTTTGCTTATTTCTCATTCCTCTCCAACTCTCTTCTCCATCGATCATGTCGCCCTCCGATCGAGTCCATCCTCCCGCATGCCTCATTTGAACATTCCGCCGAGTATCATTCGCATGTACCCACCCTAGTCCTCTTTCAATCGATCTCCAGACCCCGAGATGAAATCGAGAGAGAACGAGTGGGGGCACGTGATACCTATGGCGGATTCAAAATTTTGAACCGGTGATCATAGCATCCGCAAATCATATATAAAGGGTATTCAATATTCGTTTCGTTTTTGCACGTACAATATACTCCTTCCTATCCTTTCTAGTTTACATATAAGTTTTATGTCTAGTCAAAGTATCTCTACTTTGATCAAAAAGGTATCAACATTCAACAACGCCCAATCAATATTGTTAGATTCGTACGCACTCCTAGATTTGTACTCGAGATGGTTTCCAATTAGTTTTCAACCACGTGAATGTGCCTGTTCTCGCGCATGCTCTTCCTACTAGGATTTCGCCACGTATAGCCAGTCCAATAGTAACTTTTTTAAGCTCCCTGTCCAATAGTACTAGTGGAGTACTGACAACATTTGTACCACAGTATGCAGTGCTCATAGTAGTACTCCCTCCTTCCATTTATATAGGGCCTATGTGGAGGAGAGAGATGTGAAGAAGTAAGGGGAGTGAGCTCTCATGCAAGAGCCTAGCTATATACACATTCCTAGTTAAATACAATAAATATGAAGAAAGAGATAGAGAGGAGATAGGAAAAAGTACTAATACAATAGCCAACCTTATATTTTTTTGCGGGAAATAGCCAACCTTATAGCCCACACTACTGTATGAGTGATATAATAGATGATGGCTATAGATGACATGGCAGTCCCTCATAGCCATCGACTGGCTATATTATTAACCATGCTCTAATGTGGTTTTAAAACCGCATTTGACTATTGACAAGATTAATAGTACATGAGATGTATAATGTGAAAATTATATCATTGGAAACTCCTTTCACATACGAATTTGACTGTATGCTTTGTGTAAGTTGCATGTCATATATTATTACTCTAACATTTGGTCAAAGTTAGCCTCGAAAAATGCATTAGGCCCTGTATAGTAAATGGAAGGAGGGAGTAGTTGTGGAAGTGGATCCTCTGAGGTAGGTATCCTTGCCTTACCCTCCCTTTCGGTCACTTACTGGCGGACCCCATGCTTTCTAGGCCCCGCATGTCAGTTATTCAATGGGTTCGGCCACGTCAGGGGATCCTCATCCGTAGTATACTCCCTCTGTTTTTATTTACTTCGCATAAAACTGAGGAATTGGTTGTATAATAAATGACGCGGGCGGGGGAGGGGGAGGGACGTCGGTTTGCTCTCAACTGCGGTCCCACAAGCGAGCGAAAACGCAAGACGAAGCGCGTTTCATTCGGTGAGCGACATGGAGGGTCCAGTGTGCCAGGATGCAACGCGAACACGACAAGAGCGATGTACAATCAAAACCGATTGACCGGTCGTCACCGGAACCACTATTCACACCAGAACCTTCACTGCTCGGCCTACGCCAGCCACTGCCCTAAAACCACACATAATCTCCAGCCCATTCCCCCACCTTTCGATCCCCTAGCCCGCATCAAGCGTCCCCTAGTTCGCCGGAAAGCCATGGTGCACTGTAAGATCACTTACTACAAGATGCTGATGCCGGAGTGCCACGCAGGAATCGCGGCGGCGGTCAGCGCCACAGAACTCCATTCCCAAGCTCGCTTTGCGGCGGGCCAATCCCTAAGTTCTCTGGGGCCAAGCTACGAGGAGGAGGAAGCTGATCCAATGTTCATGGTGTAGGTCGCGGCGCAGAAGGCCCCCGATGGGTATGAGACGATGGACGTCGACTTTGTGCCGGCGTCCGAGTCCCTCATGGTGCAGGCGGACCAGCGGTTCAACATGGCGTTACTAAAGGAGGACCGAGAGGCAGAGGCTCAACTCGACGCGGAGCGTGCGCATGCCACTGCCATCGAGGCTCTCCTGCAGGCGGAACCGGATGTCGTGGATGTGAACCGGGCTGCGGAGGCTCCACTTGAGGCGGAGCGCGCGGATGCCACTGCCATCGAGGCCCTCCTGCAGGCGAAACCGGACGTCCTGGACTTGAACCGGGCGGCAGAGGCTCAACTCGATGCGGAGCGCGCTGATGCCGCTCTCATCGACGCCCTCCCGCAAGCGGAACCAGACGTCCTGGACTTGAACCGGGCGGCGGAGGCTCGACTCGACGCGGAGCGTGCGGATGCCGCTGCCATCGAGGCCCTCCTGCAGGCAGAACCGAACGTCCTTGACTTGAACCGGGCTTTGCTCTCGTCCGTGCAAAGCGCCTGCACGCTCTGCGTGAACGAGTAGCTGGAGGCCGAGGACAACCACGGTGCAGAGACACACGTCGGCAGCTACGGCTGGTTCACGCCAGCAGCCAAAGACGACGAGGTCGTCTCGTTCCGCGAGCAATGATAGTTTTTCTTTATGTTGTTGTTTTTATGGATCTTTTGCTGTGTAAAAACATATATTGTTATGCAAGTCACCTGACATGGATCAGTCTACCATTTCAGGCGGTTGGATGAATATCCTACATCTCCTAACCCTTCTTCCTCACCTCTTCTTCTTCCCCAACAGACCACCGCACGGGCCGTACGGATACTCCCCAACATGCGGTTGGATAAACATACTCTATGAACGAAGATTATGTGCCAGCGGTAGGATGGCTGAGTTTGGTTTGTTCACATGCGACATCACGTGTCAGTGAGGGTGCGTTCCCTTGGTTGGTTTGTGGTGTGCAGGAGCGACTGTGTGAGGGTGCGGTGCGACCGCGACAACTGTGCGCAAGTGTACCTCCTTCTCATTTTGAAAACTTTAGGCAAGCTTGGCAAAAATGTGTGGCGAAGTATGGCAATGCAAGGCCTAGACCCAAACAGGATAACTACGTACGTACTAGGAGTACTAGTGTTAAAAAGAAAGGCGGGGGTTTCCTTCGCGGGATTTAATCGATACAAATCCTCGTTTCACATGTCAATTAATGCGTACTTTTTTCTCCAAAGACCAAAGAGCTAACCATCTCACTCCTCATCGCTTGATTAATGCAGCGCCATGCAAACCAACCTTCTCACTTCCGCATGCATGCAGGGGATATTAATGTCCTTGGTTGCTAGTACGAGGCAAACCCCATCAATTTTGCCTCGATTAGTGTTAGTGGCCTTTTGCAAATTGTAATTTTGATAATACTGGTCTTGTGTACAAAAAAATGGAGGTAGTAACTATATTTGACTTCCTTCCCCATTGCGGTGACGTCGACGATATCTCGAACGTTGTGGTTTGGCGAAGTGCGTTCGACGGAGAACACCATTGAGGGAGACCACGGTAAGTCGTTCGCAAGTGTCGCCTGCAAGCCGAGACAACCGCCTTATTTGCATATAGGAAATCCATTGAACCAAAGGACGCGTAAATGTACTATTACTACTAGTACAATAGCATCGTCCGTCCAGCTTAGTGCAGTGAGATGGTTTCTCGAAGAAGACGATGGAGAAGCGGAGTCAGCGAAGAGTGAAATGATGGTTGCTTCGTCCGTGCTTTTGTGATTTGACGCCTCACTGCTTGTGATTTGTGATAGAAGGGACAGGGGAGTAGACTCTATGCTCTATATTGTACTACATGCGTGCAAGCATGGGAGAAAGAGGAGAGACGTTGCATTTTTCTATTCCTTCAATCAATCAAGCAAGCAATCAATCAGGGAGCATCGGTTCCATCCTTTTGGCTTTGGCAACACCGTCCACAATGGTTCCCATGATGCCAAAAGCTATTTTCACATTTGGCTACACATTGTGGATGCCCTTAACCGTACCACTTGGTTTTGCTCCTGTGTCCTATCTATACAAATCTCAATTATATTGATCTAAAAAATTATAGAATCAAGATTAGTAAAAAGGAGGTGATTTTGCCACGCGGATGGCGGGGGAGGTTTCTTATTTTTAGAGGACGTTGTCCACGCGGTTTGCTAACATGCGGTCTGCTACCTCTTGAGCACTGCGTTGGATTTCCCCGAAGAGGAGAGGATGATGCAGTAAAGTAGTGTAAGTATTTCCCTCAGTTTTTTAGAACCAAGGTATCAATCCAGTAGGAGACCACACACAAGTCCCTCGTACCTACACAAAACGATAGCAACTCGCAACCAACGCTTAGGGGTTGTCAATCCCTTCACAGTCACTTACAAGAGTGAGATCTGATAGAGATAATATTTTTGGTATTTTTGATAGATAGATGCAAAGTAAAAAGTAAAGGCAAAGTAAAAACAAAGCAAGTAAATAAAGTGATATAGATTGATATGATGAGAATAGACCCGGGGGCCATAGGTTTCACTAGTGGCTTCTCTCGAGAGCATAAGTATTCTATGGTGGGTGAACAAATTACTGTTAAGCAATTGACAGAATTGAGCATAGTTATGAGTATATCTAGGCGATGATCATGTATATAGGCATCCCGTCCAAAACAAGTAGATCGAAACGATTCTGCATCTACTACTATTACTCCACTCATCGACCGCTATCCAGCATGCATCTAGAGTATTAAGTAAAAATAGAGTAACACCTAAGCAAGATGACATGATGTAGAGGGATAAATTCATGCAATATGATAAAAAAAACCCATCTTGTTATCCTCGATGGCAACAATACAATAAATGGCTTGCAACTCTTTCTGTCACTGAGTAAGGACACCGCAAGATTGAACCCAAAGCTAAGCACTTCTCCCATTGCAAGAACTACCAACCTAGTTGGCCAAACCAAAAAGATAATTCGAAGAGACTTGCAAAGATAACTCAATCATACATAAAAGAATTCAGAGAAGAATCAAATATTTTCCATAGATAATACTGGATCATAAACCCACAATTCATCGGTCTCAACAAACACACCGCAAAAAGAAGATTACATCGAATAGATCTCCACGAGAGAGGGGGAGAACATTGTATTGAGATCCAAAAAGAGAGAAGAAGCCATCTAGATACTAGCTATGGACCTGAAGGTCTAAAGTAAACTACTCACACTTCATCGGAGGGGCTATGGTGATGATGTAGAAGCCCACCATGGTGGATGCCCCCTCCGGTAAAGCTCCGGAACAGGCCCCAAGATGGGATCTCATGGATACAGAAAGTTGCGGCGGTGGAATTAGGTTTTTGGCTCCTGTTCTGATCGTTCGGGGATACGTAGGTATATATAGGAGGAAGGAGTACATCGGTGGAGCTCCGAGGGGCCCACGAGGTAGGGGGCGCGCCCAGGGGGTGCCCTCCACCCTCGTGACCGCCTCTGGTACTGCTTGGAGTAGGGTCCAAGCCTCCTGGATCACGTTCGGTTGGAAAATCACGATCCCGAATGTTTCATTCCGTTTGGACTCCGTTTGATATTTTGTTTCTTCAAATACTAAAAAAAGGCAAAAAACAGCAATTCTGGGCTGGGCCTCCGGTTAATAGGTTAGTCCCAAAATTAATATAAAAGTGGAAAATAAAGCCCAATATAGTCCAAAACAGTAGATAAAGTAGCCTGGAGCAATCAAAAATTATAGATACGTTAGAGACATATCAAGCATCCCCAAGCTTAATTCCTGCTTGTCCTCGAGTAGGTAAATGATAAAAAATTGATGCGGAGTGATACTTTGGCATAATTTCAATGTAAATCTTCTTAATTGTGATATGAATATTCAGATCCGAAAGATTCAAGACAAAAGTTCATATTGACACAAAAATAATAATACGTCAAGCATACTAATCAAAGCAATCATGTCTTCTCAAAATAACATGGCAAAAGAAAGTTCATCCCTACAAAATCATATAGTTAGGCTATGCTTCATTTTTGTCACACAAAGATGATCCCAACTTCTATACCCCCGATGACAAGCCAAGCAATTGTTTCATACTTAAATAATCTCAAACTTTTTCAACCTTCACGCAATACATGAGCGTGAGCCATGGATATAGCACTATGGGTGGAATAGAATATGATGACGGGGATTGTGTGGAGAAGACAAAAAGGAGAAAGTCTCACATTGATGAGGATAATCAACGGGCTATGGAGCAATTGATGTCAACATGAGGAGTAGGGATTGCCATGCAACGGATGCACTAGAGCTATGAATGCTCAACAAAAGAAAACTAGTGGGTGTGCATCCAACTTGCTTGCTCACGAAGACCTAGGGCATTTGAGGAAGCCCATCGTAGAAATATACAAGCCAAGTTCTATAATGAAAAATTCCCACTAGTATAAAAAGACAACTTATGAGACTCACTACATGAAAAATAAGGTGCTACTTTGAAGCACAATATATGAGACTACATGAAGAACAAGGTGCTACTTTGAAGCACAAGTGTCGAAAAAGAGATAGTAGCATTGCCCTTTTTATTTTCTTTTTTTTTGGGCCTTCTTTTTTTCTTTTTGGCCTTTCTCTTTTTTTGGGGCAATGCTCTAATAATGATGATCATCACACTTCTATTGATTACAACACAAGGATTACAACTCGAATACTTAGAACAAGATATGACTCTATATGAATGCCTCCGGCGGTGTACCGGGAGGGTGCAATGAATCAAGAGTGACATATATGAAAAATAATGCATGGTGGCTTTGCCAAAAATACGATGTCAACTACAAGATCATGCAATGGCAATATGACAAAAGTAATGCATGTCATGATGATGATGGTGGAAGTTGCATGGAAATATATATTGGAATGGCTATGGAAATGCCATAATAGGTAGGTATGGTGGCTGTTTTGAGGAAGATATAAGGAGGTTTATGTGTGATAGACCATATCGTATCACGGGGTTTGGATGCACCGGCGAAGTTTGTGCCAACTCTCAAGGTGAGAAAGGGCAATGCACGGTACCGAAGAGGCTAGCAATGGCGGAAAGGTGAAAGTGCATATAATCCATGGACTCAACATTAATCAAAAGAACTCATATACTTATTGCAAAAATTTAGAAGTCATCAAAAATTCAAGTACTACGCGCATGCTCCTAGGGGGATAGGTTAGTAGGAAAAGACCATTGCTCGTCCCCGACCGCCACTCATAAGGATGCACAAGCCAGGTACACTTCATGTTTCAAATTTGTTACATAACTTTAACCATACGTGCATGCTACGGGATTTGCAAACTTCAACACAAGTATTTCTCAAATTCATAATCACCCAACTAGCACGACTATGATATTATCACCTCCATATCTCAAAACAATTATTAAGCATCAAACTTATCTTAGTATTCAATTCACTCAAAAGAAAGTTTCACATATCTTGAACACCAAGTATATTAACATTAAGCAAATTACCATGCTATTAAAGACTCTCAAAATAATCTAAGTGAAGCATGAGAGATCAAATAGTTTCTTTAAAACAAATCCACCACCGTGCTCTAAAAGATCTAAGTGAAGTACTAGAGCAAAAATTATCACGCTCAAAAGATATAAGTGAAGCACTATGAGCAAAACTATCAAGCTCAAAAGATATAAGCGAAGCACATAGAGTATTCTAACAAATTCTAACTCATGTATGGCTCTCTCAAAATATGTGTACAGCAAGGATGATTGTGGTAAACTAACAAGCAAAAGACACAAATAATACAAGACGCTCCAAGCAAAATACATATCATGTTGGTGAATAAAAATACAGCTCCAAGTAAATTACCGATGGAAGTGGACGAAAGAGGGGATGCCTTCCGGGGCATCCCCAAGCTTTGACTTTTTTGTGTCCTTGGATTATCTTGGGGGTGCCATGGGCATCCCCAAGCTTAGGCTCTTGCCACTCCTTGTTCCATAATCCATCAAAATAATTCACCCAAAACTTGGAAACTTCACAACACAAAACTCAACAGAAATCTCGTGAGCTCCGTTAGAGAAAGAAAACAAAAGACTACTTCAAGGTACTGTAATGAACTCATTCTTTATTTATATTGGTGTTAAACCTACTGTATTCCAACTTATCTATGGTTTATAAACTAATTTACTAGCCATAGATTCATCAAAATAAGCAAACAACACACGAAAAACAGAATCTGTCAAAAACAGAACAGTCTGTAGCAATCTGTAACTAACGCAAACTTATGGAACTCTAAAAATTCTACCAAAATAGGAAGTCCTGGAATTTTTTTTTGTCGATCAGCATAAAAAAGAATCAACGAAAAAGCACGTTCCTGTGATTTATCATAATTATATTCGTGCGTGCATCAAAATTTAGCACGTTTCTGTTTTTCAGCAGAATCAAATCAACTATCATCGTAGGTTATCCTATAGGTCCTACTTGGCACAAACATTAATTAAAACATAAAACCACATCTAAACAGAAGGTAGATGGATTATTTATTCCTAAACAGAAGCAAAAACAAAAAACACAAAATAAAATTGGGTTGCCTCCCAACAAGCGCTATCGTTTAACGCCCCTAGCTAGGCATAAAAGCAAGGATAGATCTAGGTATTGCCATCTTTGGTAGGCAATTCTTCAATGAGGCATCTACCTCCTTTAGAATTTTCTTTCTTCCTAGTAATTGTCAAATTTTCAGGCAAAAGATCGAAAAATTCATCTATAGCAAATGGTTCCTTAATGATGGTAAAAAGATTGTGATGAACACTTATAGATTTAAGATCCGCGGTTTCCGTACTAGATGATTCACCCTTATTCTTAAGAACATACATAAGCTTAGTATTTTTAGTAGAAGAACTTGGAGTGTTTTGAATGGAAGAAAAAGCAGTTCCCAAGTTGGTGATGATACCCTCAAGTTTATCGATTCTTGTAGAGTCTAGATTTATTTTTTCATTAACTATGGGTTCTTTTTCTTTAATATTTTTCAAAGTCATTCCTACCTTAGATCCATATTGGGTAATTTGATTGTGGATCTTTTTATCAAGATTTTCAATTGATTCAACGTAGCAACTTTATTTTCAATAGCTTCAAGCCTTTGCATAGCATGCTCCAAAGTTAACGTAGTTCCATTAATCAAAAGGGGTGGTGAGCCAAATATATCTATTAAAGCATTATAAGAATCAAAAGTATGGCTGCCCAAAAAATTCCCTCCGGTAATGGTATCAAGGATATATCTAAACCAAGGATTAGCACCTACGTAAAAATTGCGAAGAAGAACTGAAGTAGATTGCTTCCTGGTAGATCTATTTTGAGCATTGCAAATTCTATACCAAGCATCTTTTAGATTTTCTCCCTCCCTTTGCTTAAAATTTAGAACTTCGTTCTCGGGAGATAACGGAGAAGATAAGAAACTAGTCATGACGACAAGCAAACAAACGAGCTAGCACACAAGCAAACAGAAAGGCAAAGGGAAAAAGGCAAACGGGAAAGAGAGGAGGAGATTGGGAAAGAGAGGGCGAATAAAACGGCAAGGGTGAAGTGGGGGAGAGGAAAACGAGAGGCAAATGGCAAATAATGTAATGCGGGAGATAGGGATTGCGATGGGTACTTGTTATGGTTGACTTGCTTGTGTGAGCCTCCCCGGCAACGACGCCAGAAATTCTTCTTGCTACCTCTTGAGCACTGTGTTGGATTTCCCCGAAGAGGAGAGGATGATGCAGTAAAGTAGCGTAAGTATTTCCCTCAGTTTTTGAGAACCAAGGTATCAATCCAGTAGGACACCATGCACAAGTCCCTCGTACCTACACAAAACGATAGCAACTTGCAACCAACGGTTAGGGGTTGTCAATCCCTTCACGGTCACTTACGAGAGTGAGATCTGATAGAGATAATATTTTTGGTATTTTTGATAGATAGATGCAAAGTAAAAAGTAAAGGCAAAGTAAAAACAAAGCAAGTAAATAAAGTGATATAGATTGATATGATGAGAATAGACCCGGGGGCCATAGGTTTCACTAGTGGCTTCTCTCGAGAGCATAAGTATTCTATGGTGGGTGAACAAATTACTGTTAAGCAATTGACAGAATTGAGCATAGTTATGAGTATATCTAGGCGATGATCATGTATCTAGGCATCACGTCCAAAACAAGTAGATCAAAACGATTCTGCATCTACTACTATTACTCCACTCATCGACCGCTATCCAGCATGCATCTAGAGTATTAAGTAAAAACAGAGTAACGCCGTAAGCAAGATGACATGATGTAGAGGGATAAATTGATGCAATATGATAAAAACCCCATCTTGTTATCCTCGATGGCAACAATGCAATACGTGCCTTGCAACTCTTTCTGTCACTGAGTAGGACACCGCAAGATTGAACCCAAAGCTAAGCACTTCTCCCATTGCAAGAACTACCAATCTAGTTAGCCAAACCAAAAAGATAATTCAAAGAGACTTGCAAAGATAACTCAATCATACATAAAAGAATTCAGAGAAGAATCAAATATTTTCCATAGATAATACTGGATCATAAACCCACAATTCATCGGTCTCAACAAACACACCGCAAAAAGAAGATTACATCGAATAGATCTCCACGAGAGAGGGGGAGAACATTGTATTGAGATCCAAAAAGAGAGAAGAAGCCATCTAGCTACTAGCTATGAACCCGAAGGTTTGAAGTAAACTACTCACACTTCAGGGGCTATGGTGATGATGTAGAAGCCCTCCATGGTGGATGCCCACTCCGCTGGAGCTCCGGAACAGGCCCCAAGATGGGATCTCGTGGATACAGAAAGTTGCGGCGGTGGAATTAGGTTTTTGGCTCCTATTCTGATCGTTCGGGGATACGTAGGTATATATAGGAGGAAGGGGTACGTCGGTGGAGCTCCGAGGAGCCCACGAGGTAGGGGGCGTGCCCAGGGGCGCGCCCTCCACCCTCGTGACCGCCTTTGGTATTGCTTGGAGTAGGGTCCAAGCCTCCTGGATCACGTTCGGTTGGAAAATCACGATCCCGAAGGTTTCATTCCGTTTGGACTCCGTTTGATATTTTGTTTCTTCGAAATACTGAAAAAGGCAAAAAACAGCAATTCTGGGCTGGGCCTCTGGTTAATAGGTTAGTCCCAAAAGTAATATAAAAGTGGAAAATAAAGCCCAATATAGTCCAAAATAGTAAATAAAGTAGCATGGAGCAATCAAAAATTATAGATACGTTGGAGACGTATCACGGTCCCACGTGTTAGTGCTTTACCAAGCCGATCCGCGTCCCACATGAGGCAGAACAACGGCAGAAGCAACACGTGGTTAAGTTGAAGAAGATGAGGGAGAAGCGGATTCAGCAATGAGTGAAATGATGGTTGCTTCATCCCTCCAACTTCTTTTTTAGCATTATTACTTCGTCCCTCTAACTTAACTGCGGGAAAGGTGCAGCTTTGTGATTTAACGCCTCATTGCTCATTACTACGCCGGCGCCATGACTGGGGTGCTTCACCCCGGCTGCTCTGCACTGTATTCCGGTATGGCACATGGACCTGGTAGCTTGATGTCCCACATGTCGGCGAAAGGGACTAGAAGATTTGTGAAAGCGAGTGCTCCACTCTTACGACGGAGGAGTACACGACAGGACGGCCCAGTGAACTGTCACTTGTACTGTATAGTACTATAGTTTTGCTGTTTCGCATGATCCATCGATACAAACCCGATTAAATAGGAAAGGGCAGGATTTTTCCCGCGCGGTAGATGATACTGGCCATACATTTCAAAGGCAATTTTAATGTGTGCAAACTGAATAATTAAGTAACAATATGATATCTAGTAAAACTAAAAACACATATGATTTATTGTGTTAGAGTGTAGTAGTAGTGCTGTATTGCATAGTTGTTAGATGTAACATGTGAGAATGTGTAGAGATGTAGTTTTGGAGGGCCTACAGAGAGAAAAGCGTAATACGGTCACCGAACTTTAGAATAAGCTGATTACGGTCACTATATACGTTTTGCGGTGATTATACGGTTGCTTGCTCACGGTTCAGCATCGGATTGCACTCTGTTGACCGGCCAAATAGTCTGCGTGGCGCCATGTTGACTAGTTAAATTGACCATGTTCCTTGTGGGTCCCACCTGTCAGTTCGCATAGGGAAAAGGTCAGATAAACACAAATTTACGCAGGCACAACAAGACTCCAACCCGTGCACGGGAATCACCTGGTTGTGTATGTGTCTGTCAGGGCCTGATGTGTGCGCATGCACGTGTAGGTTGAGCACTTGAGTGTGAGAGTGTGTGTTGGTTGTGTGGTGTACTGGTGTGCGCATGCATGCATGCGTGTGTGCGTGTGAGTGTTGCATGTGTGCGTGGCTGCGTGTGTACGTGTGAGTGTTGCGTGTGTGCGTGGGTGCATGTGTTTGTGTGAGTGTTGCGTGCATGCAGTTCGTGTGCATGTGTGCGTGTGTGTATAATCACCACACCAGCTCTTGTGTGTTAAAAGAGATGGCTCAGCAAACCAATACAAGGCCACCTTGTCCGGTGTGCGCGCGGTCATGACTTCGAACCACCGTCCAAATATTTTTTTGTCGTTTATTTTCATTCTTACTAGCAAGATGCCCATGCGTTGCACGTAACATCAAGATGCATTTGTATGACTAGTTTATCTTGTGAGAGAAAAGGATGAATGAGGGAAGGCCTTATTTGCAAATGTGGAGAGGTGTGTGGGTACCTTTTTGCAAAATTGCCATAGTTTCTTTCCTGTCCGTCAAATATAAATCGGACGGCCTATATTGCAGGATGGCAGGCACACCATCATCACCAACTCTGTTTTTTATAAGAGTGTATTTTATAAGAGTGTAGATGTAGAGTAAATACAAGCCGACAGGTGGGCACGATGGTAGTGAGATAATGTGTTGCAACACTAGAGGTGCCACATGGAATGTTTAACTGGTTAACTAGTCATGTCTTGAGCAAATACAGAGTTGTATGGTGAGCCCGTGGCTGTATAATAACCACTAAACATAAATGGTGACCGTAATGAGTGTATTCTGAAGTCCAATGTACGTATCGTGCTTTCGCTTCAAATACAATGATCATCATTGTATATATCGCGAGAAAAAGATGAAACATGCGTGAATGTGCTGGGGGCTTACTTTTAGAGGACCTGGAGATAGTTTGTGTGCATACGTGAAAGGGGTGTAGAGGGGGGGGTATGCGATGGAGAGAGAGATGCTCTTCGTTTCTCTTTATTATGACTAACTTTGTATATAGTATAAAAATGTACAAATTCATAGTGCAGAATAAATATCATTGTGGGCACCATGCAATGCAAATTAGCGTTCGTACTCCTCCATATAACTTTGTAATGTTGTATATATGTAGAAATTCTAAAATAATTTTTTGGCCACACTTTATTCAAAAGGAATGTTGTATGTGAAATAAACGTGAAGAGAGGGCTTTTTAGATCAATGGGGTATGTGATGTAACATGTGTGAATGTGTAGTTGATGCATTCGGCGGGGCCTAGAGAGGTATGTGTGTGTATTACATATTCAAGAAAGGCATGGATAGAGGGGCCGGCGGGAGGGCGTGGGAGAGATAGCACGAGAAATGAGAGTGGTCTAGAGAGAGAGAGACGAATATGATGTCACGACGAGAGATTCCCTTGAGTGTGTATATGCAAGGGGGGAGGGGATAGAGGCACCGGGAGAATTTTTTTGTGTGTGTGGTGTTTGTGTTGGTATGTGTGGGTGTAAGAAGATAATGAGACGTGGGGGCAGAGGGTGTGTCACCACGTGAGGTCCGGTTGGTCGAGGTGAGGCCCTTCTTTCAGTTACGTCCTGCGCCACATTGGTCGGCCCGTGAAGCATTTAGGAAGACCCATGGATGACTAGTCGTACAAGACAAAGATAGTAGAGTTGTGAAGGACTCTGTGTCCACTGACAAAGCCAGCTAAGATTTGTAACCCTAGGTTCTCGGACTAAGGTAACCCCTTTATATCTGATATTACTATTCATCTAACCTAACTTTAAGAGGCATCCTACAGAATGCTCTGCTAGAATCATACTTGTCGTTTAGGAAGAGAGGTGTGAGACAATGCGTGAGAGACAGGCCTAAAGATAATGTGCGTACAGGAGACACGTAGGCAGGTCCATGTATATAGAAAGGGTCGATGGGGATTGTGCGTGTGTATGCTTGCGAGAGGAAGAGTGCTTGTGATAACGGTTAGTGAAAACAGTTGTAAATGGTTACGAGAGGGAGGGAGGGTTATATCTAGAGCATGTGTGCGAGAAAGACACCTCGGGAGAGAGTGTGTGAGCATGTGTGAGAGACCACCGATGGAGAGTGAAACTACACATAAAAGACTGTTGTACACATTGATTAAAGATATAAATTGTATCCAAATATTAGGATGGGATCATGATATTTGCAATTCGCGTAAGGAACGGTCATTGATCCATCAGACATCTAGATTCTATCGAATTTGAGCATGTCTATGTTATTATTTGACACAATTGATCCACATAGTTAGTATTTTCAACTCCAGACAATGCATCGCTTTAGCAATCGAATATCAACGTGAGTACAGTTCTTGTTGTGTGTGTAAAGCACATTATACGAAAGTTACACAATGAACATTATAAATAGCTACCTATGAACTAGCATACATTTGAATTGAACTTAAGGTGGTTTAAAAGTCGAATTCAACATGAAGTCCATTCAATTATTTGAATTTAATATCATGGCATTTGTAAATCATACCTAAATTATGGGGGCACCAATCTTTGCTCTGATTTTGTACATAATAGCATATGTAGTCGTGTACAAAATAGATTCAAATTTAGCTCCTCCATTCCAAAATAATCGTAGTTATAGGATTTTCAAGTGTCAAAATTTCAAAAAGAAGCGGATAATTTAATGAGGTTTTCAAACATACAAGATCAAATATAACGTTGTCTATTTAGGTCAATCCTCATAGTTCAAGAGTACTCTAAACGTGAATGCTTGTGTTTCAAAATTTTGAACCAAGCGCCAAAAGAGCCTCTACTCACCCGAAACCGCGTGAGACCAATGTTTGGTAGTACAAGGAAATTACTTTTCTAATAACTCCGACCCGTGAAACCTATCGGCCCTACGTCCAAAGGTCTAAACCGGGGTAGGTTTGTAGCTTCATCTAGACGCCACGCAACCACCTCCAAAAAACATTCATACACAATGGCCGCCTAAGCACACATCCGCACGGCTGAAATCGCTCCCGCCCACTATTTGGGACACCTGGGATTACCATCCTACCCCCGAGCTGTAGTAGGTCCGAAATTTAAGAGGGGGCAAAGTTTGTACTTTCCCCAACTTTCAAACAAGCGCATCCCATCTTCTGTTCAAAAAATCCAAAAACAAGCGCATCCCAGACCGAAACATGGTTCCCCCTCCCTCCCGCCCACCCGTCCGATTCCCCATTCGTACTTCGTGGGCGCAAAAACTAACTCTCCACCAGCCGCAAAACCCCAGCGTCCTCCGTCTGCCACCCCATCCCACCCATCAACCGCTCTCCTCCTCCATCACGTCGGAGCCGATACCCCGATGTCGTCGTCCACCACAACCTCAACCGCAACACCCTCCACGGCTAGTAGTTGAAGCCGAGGCCGAGCCGTCCGTACCCGAGCCAGTTCAACCATGCCGTCCTATGCCTCACTGCTGCCGCTCCAACTTTGCCACTGTCCACTGCACCGGAGTTGTTCCTGCTACGCCATCCTTCACCGCCTCGGATCTGCTTCCCCTCCGCCGATATAAGGCCACGGCAACACAGTCAACAATTTGGCCATGGGTTTGTCCAAGGATCCACGGCTCTCCAAAACATCGGTTCCCCCGGGAAAAACAAGAAGATCGTCGCGACATATCAACACCACACTGGCAACCGATAAGGGTACTCCTCTTCCCTTATTCATGCAAATCTTACATGTCTGCTTGCACGGTATTCATCCCATAGAAGACACTAGTTGACCGCTTCTTCTTCATACTAGACGTTCCTAGTAACTCGCGATGCACAAGGTTTCTCCTCATATACTATTTCACCTTAGCTAGAGGTCCGTCGCCCCCCTGAATTTCAATTTTTGGTTAGTTGATTCCCAATTGACGGAAGCATTCCCCGGCGTAATAGGCGCTAGTATGCCTATTACACCGGGGAAGCAACGCCTTGCTGTTTATCTTAGTGGCGTGTGGGGCCTAGAGCTACTAGCACCCGATCTGGAGGTCGGCCGGGATTAAAGGGATGGCCTGGGGGCGCTGCCAAGCACGGCGGTGGTGTGAGGTCGAGGGGAGGGCGGGGCGGCGGAGGCAGAGGTCTGGGCCGGTGGTCGCTGGCGGTTCAAGAAAGATCGTCAACAGTAACTCGTGGGAGGTAGATGAAGGCCATCTGCCCGTTCCTTATAGATCGGACGGTTCATTAAAAAAAATCCACTGACCTATTTATTTTCAGTCGACTGTTATCTTAGATATGACCACATGTGGTGGTGTGCTGGAGGAGTACCTGCATTTCCTATGCTCATATATTACAAAATCATACGGAGTAGAATCTAATTTTGTTTGCCATGCAATGTCGTAGAGCTATCATATGTCTCCTATCATTTATTTTTCAGCCACCTGCTATCTGCTACTTTTACAGTGCACTAGTTCCGCACACACTTCACCCATACTCTCACTATTGTGTTTTTATGCAAGGGTATTTCAGAGTCTTCCTTGAGAGACGCAGCAAAGAAAAGAGACAAGTTGTGCCAGCTTTCTTCGCGGGTAGGCACGACACTTTACAGCGCTATAAAGGGTGTAGTGTCAGCAGATGGAGGCGGTAAACATAGCTCTGGAGTTGATGACCTCGATCGCAATGAACCACCATCCCAGATGCTTGCTTTAACTTCGCAGTGTCATATGTGGTTGCATGTTCCATATGGTGTATAGCTTGTAGTCGAAAGGCCGAAGTTGGTCTTTATTAAGATAAGGAAAGATATTTTTTACATGAACCACCATCCCGTGAGCACCAGAAGACAAATAGCTAGTCAGGGCACTAGTCGAGCCAGTGACAAGCCCAGCAAAGACAAGCATCACCTGGAAGCCAACGAAAAAGCCGCGATGGTGGCGAAGTAGCCTGCCTCCCACCAGGATCTCAGGTCCTAGATGATCATGCTCACCACTCTAGCCGGATGTCTAGCTTGTATTGCTTCCAATTTGGTTAAATTGCATCCGATTAGCTTACACATTATACCTTTGAATATGACATGCCTTTCTGTTTTTGGTACATACTAGTGCATCTGTGTATTAACCATGTTCTTACATCAAACTAATGCTCTTGTGTATCCCTCATCAATCACTTATGATGAGGCAGGCAGGCAAGTGGACTACTCATTTATAGAATGCAGCGTCAGCCTCCCGACATGATTCTCAAGAAACATGAAGGCTAGATGAAGATAGTGAACGTAGCTCTGTAGTTGATTACAGCATTTCCCCTACACTAGCATCGCAGGTGCTTGCTCTAACTTGGCAGCATGATATGTGGTTGCATGTTGCATATGGTGTCTAGATTGTTATTCTTCCAATCTGGTTAAACTGCATGTGCCAGTCTGCTTAGCTTATACATTATACCTATTAATGTGACATGCATTCCTGTATTTAGTCCATAGTACATTTGTCTATTAAGCATGTCCTTACATAAACTATTGTTTTTTTGTATCCCGCATCAATCAATATGATGAGACACCTTTAGTATATGCCGTGTGATATGAGTTGCATCTTTCATATGATTTATAGCACACGCTGCTTCTAATTTGTTGAAATTCCATTTATGATGGGACGCTTTTAACTTGGCAGAGTCATATTGGTTGCATCTTTCATGTGGTGTCTAGCTTGCATTGCTTCTTATTTGTTGGAATGGTTTCTGCTTAGTTTACACAAATAGTTGTGAACATGCCATGTCGTCCTGTTTTTCATACATATTCCATCCTGGTATCATGTGTTTGCCTTACATCAAAGTAGTGATTATCAGTATCATGCATGAATGAGTTCTGAAGAGAGAATTTCTTTGCTTTTTCTTGTCAGTTTTACTTGACAATTCAAAATCAATAAAGCGGAAGGAAGTTAGCAAGGCAGTGGATAAAGGTGCTCCTTCCAAATGGAGGGCCTCTACAGTTTCTACTCCTCCATGTAGCGACCAGACCTTAAACAGTCTGATCTCTGTGCATCAGTGTCATCCCTGGATCGGTAATGCTGACACGCACAGTACTTGAAGGATTTATAACAGAGTAGCAATCACACACTTATTACATCGAATGTCTCAAAAAAGAACTTATTACAATAAATATGGCTTAAGGCCATCTAATAATGATAACAGTGGAAGGCTTGGAAGATAAGCGAGTCCATCAACTCCAATGGCATCACTGAGTATAAGATCACGACCTAAGGCACATTACTCGTCGTCTGAAAAGTCTGCAACACGAACGTTGCAGCTCAAAACGGGTCAGCACATGGAATATGCTGGAAATGTAACACATAGAGAGTAATGAACAGAATAATGCTATACCACATGCATATATGGCTGGTGGAAAGCTCTATGGTTACAGTTTTGCGTAAAGCCAATTTTTCCCTACTGCAAAGGAATAAATTTTATTTAACTATCATGGTGGTTGTTAAACATTGAGAAGGGTACTCCAACTCAATCCCAATTAAGCATCATCATTAAACCCAACAAAATTTAATTAAAGTAACATGAGGTGACTCACATGATAATCCAAGTACTAGATACTCAAAACGTCCATAACAGGGGACACGGCTAACCATGATTAGTTTATACACTCTGCAGAGGTTTGCGCACTTTTCCCTGCAAGACTCAGTCTCCTCCGCTTGATTTCTCGCACTACATGGTGTTTGAGAAACGGATGACCAAGACACAGTCTTTCAGAAGCATTAACTCTTTACTCCGGGTAGACAGTACCAACCTACATCCCCTACATCTGCTAGTCTACCTCTTCAAGAGCTCACACAACTTAATCAACTATGCTAGAGCCCATAGTAGCTTGCGGCTACACACGGAAGTTTCTAGCATGAATAATCTCATGATCCCTTTGAACCTGGGTGGCGGTCCATAGGAGAATCACACGGTACCCCGAGATTTCCAAAAATACAGGAAACACTTGGTTCCCAGGTGCCTCAATCCACCCAGATGTGAATTTAAGTTACCACCTTAAGTAAACCATTAATTAATAATCTCACATCTGTCATGGAAACACTCACCCAATCCACGTCTACTAGCATAGCATGGCAATATAAGCAAACGTAGAAGTAACTCCCAAAGGTTTGATAATAAACAGGTAATAGGTTCTACCTCATCTACTTCCCAAAACCCACATGTTAAATAGATCCTAATCATGCAATTGTTTGAGGGTTGATCTAATGCAATAAAACTGGATAGTAAAGAGGTATGATCAAAGTGTTACTTGCCTTGCTGATGATCCATGAAACCTAGAGATTCGAAGTAGCAAGCGGCGCACTCGGGGTACTCTATCGCAAACAAACAAGCATACAATAAGCACTCATCTAATGCACATGTAAAACTCAAATAAGAGATCTAACCATAAAGTTCAACTTAAGAACTCCGGTTTACAAAAAGAATCAAATCAAAAGAAGCAACGAAACTCAAACAGCGAAAGAAACAAGCTTCGTTTACTAATTTGGACCTAAGTCAAATTTTACAGTAGCAAAAACTTGTTTGAGTTGGTTAAACGGAAAGAGGGTTTCAAGACGAAACTCTAGGCGCTTGAATCGCCTGATTCAGATAAACGGGCGAAAAGTTATACTAAAACGAAAATCCGATCAGAAATCGCGATCAGAAATAATCGCGGAAAAATACAAGAAAAAGAAAAATGGACGAACAGGCTAACGAACGAACATTCACTGTCTGCGGCTAAACGACGAAAACCGTTCGTTAAAACGAACGTACGGAAGAACGTCCACTAGATAGACTAAACCGAAAAAAAATAAACCGAACCGGATCTAATAAAAAACGGATCTAGGGTTTCGAAAAAAAACGAACGGTTTTACAAGAAAAACCGGCGGCTACCTCGGGATGCGGGTCGGCTGCGGCGGCGGTGGCTACTCCGGTGAGGGGCGGCGGCGGTCGGCGGCGGCGAGGTCCAGCGGCGAGGGGCGGCGTGGTCCGGCGGCGTCGGGTGGCGGCGGCAGCAGCTCGAGCCGCGGCGGCAGTGGCTGCGGGGTCGAGCTGGGGCTACGGTTTGGGTGGGCTGCGGGGTCGGCTCCCCCGGCTTACAAGGCCGGCCGGGCCTAGAGTCCCAGGTGGACACGGCCCGGTAGGTCGGTTAGCTTTTAAAAAAAATCAGTACGCGCAGAAAAACAAATAAAATAAATACTAAACGGAGTCCAAAAATCCGGAAATAAATTTCCCCGACTTCTAAAATCAAGCCGGACAAGATGAACATTTATTTGGGGCCTAAATGCAATTTTGAAAAACGCCCATTTTTCCTAAATTCAAATAAAAACTCTGAAATAAAATCTTATTTGATATTATTATTAAATCCTCAATATTTCTTTATTTTGGGAAAGTCATTTTATTCCCTCTCTCATATTTTTACAATAGAAATTATTGAAGATAAAATAAATAAAATCAATTGATCCTATTTTCAAAATTTGAGAAAACTCAAATATGAAAATAACGGAATCTCCAACTCTCTCCGTGGGTCCTTGAGTTGCGTAGAATTTCTAGGATCAAGCCAAAATGCAATAAAATATGATATGCAATGATGATCTAATGTATAACATTCCAAATTGAAAATTTGGGATGTTACACTCCACACCCCCAAGATGATTTCCAAGACAACACATGCATAAACACTCAACAAAGCTGTGTTTATGCTGAGCACGTCTCCCCTAGTGCACCATCACCGGTGCTCCCTCTAACTTGGCACTATTATATGTGGTTGCATGTTATGTGTGATGTCTAGCTTGTATTGCTTCTAATTTTGTTGAATTCCATCTGCTTACTTTATACATTATACTTGAATAAGACACGTGTTCTTGTTTCTAGAACATACAATATCTGTCTATCACACCATCTTCTTACGTAAAATTACTACTGTTGTGTAAGCTGCAACAATCACTTATCATAAGACACATTTGACTTCGGAGTGTGATATAGGTTACATCTCGCATTCTTTTCTAGCTTGTACTACTAATTTGTTGAAATGGCACTTATGACGAGACAGTTTTAACTTGGTAGAGTGATATCCGTTGCATCTTTCATATGGTGTCTAGCTTTCATTGCTTCTAATTTGTTGAAATGCCTTCTCCTTAGTTTACACATGATAAGCTGTGAATATGCAATGCTGTGAATATGCAATGGCACTAATGACGAGAGACCTCTAACATGGTAGTGTGATGTTGTTTGCATCCTGCATATGATTTATTTCTTGTACTACTTCACATTTGTTTAAATGCCATTTATGATGAGACACTGTTAACTTGGCAGAGCGATATTTGTAGCATCTTTCATATGGTGTCTACCTTCCATTGCATTGCTTCTAATTTGGTGAAATGTCTTCTGCTTAGTTTACACATCATAGTTCTGGTTATCTCTTCCATCCTGTTTTTCGTACATATTACATCCTCCTATCATGTGGTTGTCTAACATGAAAGTTCAGTTCATCTGCATCACGCATCAATTTGTTCTGAAGAACTAAATTGTTATTCATTTTTCTTGTCGGCTTGACTTAACATGGCACAGAGAAAGAGGAAGAAACACAGAATGGCAGGGAATGAGAAGCGGATGAATCCTGCAGATTCTATCGGTACTGATGGTGCAATAGAAGGTCAAAGTCCAGCAGAAAATTCTATAAACAGGGCATCCCATGATACACGAGCTGCAAAAAAAGCCAAACAGAAACAAATAGCTTCCACCAAACAAGCAGAGACAGCCCTAGTTCTTGCAACACCTACCACAGTGCTACCAGCTGCACGAGTTACTCGTGCGTCAACTGAGCTAGCAGCACGTTCCCAAGCTCCCTTGCCACCTGACACTACTTCCCAAGCACTCTTGACAGAATACGAGTTGGCAATATCAGATGAACCTTGTGAGCTTCAACAGGAAGAAGGTAGTTGCTGGAGTCAAGTTACAGTTGCATGCTTCTTTATATGTAGTCTCACAGTTTGATGTACACTAACACTTCCTATGTTCGTTGTTGGACTAGCACCTAGGCGCAAGAGGAAACAAACATCAGGGATAATGCTCGATAGGTTAACTAAATCTAGAGGAGGAAGAATGGAGATCCGTTTTGAGGCAGGTTTAAAAAGGCCACGTGATGCTACAGAGTCAGCCAAGTTAGTATCAGTGGCAGCGGTTGCCGTTAGGTGTCATGTACGTATCCTCCCAACATGGATTCAGTACAGGAATGACAAAGACGAAACCCAGTTCAACACCTTCCTCGGCCATTTATCTGTAAGTATGGTTATGTATGGAAACTAGTAATATCGTCTTGCTCTATCCCGTACTTTCTAAGTTGCTGATAATGAGACTCCCATAATTTTCAACAGATGAGGTTCAAGTTGGATAGCCAAGATGATGCAACCAGACAAGCTTGCACCCATGTTTTCAAGTCCGCTCTGCGACAGTATCGGTATAACTTGAGGAAAACTCACTTTGAAGCCAAGGCTAACAGTGAACTTTCCCAAACATCTCCAGTGGAAAATATATCGGATGAAGACTGGAGGGGCCTCATTAAACACTGGTCTGATCCGAAGTATCAGGTACATTATATATATGTGATCAGATCACATGTTGAAGTCCTATTTACGCATGTGCTACACAAATCTATCTTCTTGTAGGTGAACTGTTCAAAGAACAAGGCCAACCGTACGAAAGTGAAATTCCAACACACGACGGGATCTCGTAGCTATATTGCACACTGCGAGGCTCTTGTAATTAGCTGTTGTTTCACTCCTTTCGTTGTACCATATTATCATATCTATATTGACTTGTTCCAAATGCAGAGGAAAGCCCGCAAGGACCAAAAAGTACCTGAACTAAATGTTGTGGAAATCTTCAAGGACTGTCACACCAGCAAGAAGAAGGGCATGACTACACCAGTCAAAGCCGCCGTTGTAAGTCCTTAATCCTCATGCTTTTTAACTACTACTTACTCTGACTTTTGCCTTGAACTGCATGGTTTGCAACCAATGTCTATTACTCTTTTCAATTTTATACACAATTGTCTTAGCGTATCATTGCACCTTACAAGGTTTAAAAGAGAGGAGTGATGTTCCTTTGATCTTGACCCGTAATCTAGTTCCGTGCTGGACTTGCCCACACAATGTTACAATTGCATGTTTGTCTGTTCTCAGTTGTTTTGTGATATGAATGATGTCATACTATGCTTACCGTATTATAAACTTCGTCTCTTTATCCTTAGCCCTCAATACAATGTGAAGAAATAGACAATACATTAGCGATGGTACATGGTCATATGTTTGGAACCTGGTTTTATTATGTACTTTGCAATAAAATACAACTAATATTTTACATGGGTTTACTAGAATAAGTTATGTATATAGACCAAAGCTATTTTGTTTGGTTTTGCTACCTCCTTAATATCTTCTGTTCTGGTACTACTAATGTAAAAACTCAACTTTTCAACGAGCTATGGGAAAAATTGTGGAACCGCCACCTTCTAAAGGTGGCGAGGCAACTATAACCGCAATGTCAGCTCTTGCTGCAGTGGGTCAGTATACCTATCCACTAACAGTGCCAAAAGCACGTTCCTGCGTAATAGTGGGTTAGTTGTTAAGGCAATCTCATCCAAACTGCCTCATGATCAAGATATGCAAGCTCAAAGCAATGTTGTATCTGCGCTCCAGACACAAGTCCCTTCCCTAACAGAGACCCTTTGTGAAATAAGGAGAGACATTGTTCGATGTCGTCAAGATATGCATGGTTTTGAAACCAGACTATCAGACATTTGCTATGTTGTTCAGGAGCCTAGGAGAAATGAAGGCGAGGGTTATGGTGCTCCATCGAACAATACAGCATGAAAACATAACAATCAGGTCAAATGAACTGAGCTTTGATGCCGAGTGGATGTAATCTGTGCAATCGCCTTAATAGCCTAGCATTAGTTTCGGCCTTATTTATTTCCTAGTCTTCTTTTTCCCTGGTTTGCTAGTGGCCGCAACAACCATGGGCCATATACGGGCCGTAGGATCCATGGGTCTCCTACGGGCCGTCGATAAATGGGCCTCCAACAGGGTCATAGAATCGGTGGGCCTTGGGCCGTCGGATAAATGGGTCTACATGGGCCGTAAACTGGCGTAATTGGTATCGGCCCAGCATGGTAACGGGCTGTTAACAGGTCGGAGGACAGCAAAGGCTTAATTCTGTCACAGGCATAACGGGTCGTTAATGGGCCAGAATATAGGACGGGCTGGAAATGGCGCAACGGATTAACAGGCCAAAAACGGGCCGACTCTTGCCATGGGCCGAATGTGGCCCATTAGGGGAACAGGCCAGTAACTGGCCGGAAGTAATCAAGGGCCAGAAAGGAGCCCAAGAACGTATGGGCCGTCAATAGGCCAGAAGCTAACACGGGCTGGAAACAGCCCATGTGAATCACGGGCCGTTAACAAGTACAAAGAAAATTACTGTTCATTATGGGCTAGAGTCACCGTGGGCCTCTAAAGGGCCTAAAGATACGAAGGCCTCATATGGGCCGAAAGACGTCGTGGGCCATACATGGGCCGAAAGTGAAATGGGCTGGTGTTATATTCGACGACCCACATGACATTGTTGGGCCGATTTCGTTTAGGGCCTAACGGGCCGTGAGTTACCCGGCCGTAAAATGGGCTATTTGCGAAGAGACCGTTAATAGGCTTTTCATGGGCCAGCCGTTAACTTTTGACCAAGTCAGACGGGCCGGCTTTATAAGCTAAATGGGCCAGTGGTGGGCCATGGCACATGTCGACATATCATAGGCGCCTATCTGACCCACTGACGAGCTGACATGTGTTTCGTCCGGCCAATAAGAATTTTACACGTGGAAATTTCCCATTGGTTGGGGCTGTTAACGGGTTATCGGATCCAAAACCCGACCCGATAGCTTAACGGCGTTCCGTTACGGTGGATGCCACGTGTCGTTCACCCTTGACGAAAGCACTTTTGTGACGCGCGATTTATCGTCATGGAAGTGGACACTTCCATGATGATAATTTTGGTAATGTCATGGAACACTTCTACGACAGCACAAGTATGACTATCTTGATTATGTCATAAAATCGTCATGGATGTACATGCATGACAAAAAACGCAACCTACTGTGACAAACACGTATCATCACGGAAGTGTATTTTTTTTGTAGTGTATTGAGTCCCCTCCCTGTGTTACTTTTCCAGTCAGTCTCCCTCATACCGCGATTGAGGGAGACCAATCTTCTTAAGGTCAGGAATGAAGTCAACACAAAACCCAATGACCTCCTTTGTATGATGGCCTGTGGAGATGCTTCCTTCTGGCCTAGAACGAGTACGAACATATTTCTTTAAGACTCCCATGAACCTCTCAAAGGGGAACATATTGTGTAGAAATACAGGGCCCAGAATGGCAATCTCGTCGATTAGATGAACTAGGACGTGTGTCATGATATTGAAGAAGGATGGTGGGAACACCAGCTCGAAACTGACAAGACATTGCGCCAAATCACTCCTTTACCTTGGTAGGATTTCTGGATCGATCACCTTCTGAGAGATTGCATTGAGGAATGCACATAGCTTCACAATGGCTAATTGAACGTTTTCCGTAGAAGCCCTCTCAATGCAGCCGGAAGCAGTTGCGTTATAATCACATGGCAGTCATGAGACTTTAGGTTCTGGAACTTTTTATCTGCCATATTTATTATTCCCTTTATATTTGACGAGAAGCCAGACGAGCCCTTCATATTGAGCAGGCATTCAAAGAAGATTTCCTTCTCTTCTTCGGTAAGAGCATAGCCGGCAGGACCTTCATACTTCTTTGGAGGCATGCCATCTTTTTCGTGCACACGTTGCTGGTCCTATCGTGCCCCCGTGTCTTTTGTCTTCCCATACATGCCCAAGAAGCCTAGCAGGTTCACGCAAAGATTCTTCATCACGTGCATCACGTTGATTGTAGAGCGGACCTCTAGGTCTTTATAATAGGGTAGGTCCCAAAATATAGATTTCTTCTTCCACATGGGTGCGCGTCCCTCAGCTTCATTCGGAACAGATAGTCCGTCGGGACCCTTTCCAAAGATTACTTGTAAATCATTGACCATAGCAAGTATGTGATCACCATTACGGATGGCGGCCTTCTTCTGGTGATCTGCCTTGCCTTTGAAATGCTTGCCTTTCTTTTGAAATTGATGGTTGGTCGGAAGAAATCGACGATGTCCCAGGTACACATTCTTCCTGCATTTTATCCCAATATATACTTTCGATGTCATCTAAACAGTGCGTGCATGTGTGGTATCCCTTGTTTGTCGGTTACTGAGAGGATGTCAGAGTAATGGGCCACGGGTAGGCTAACCCGAGCCCCAGAACCTTTCAAGACATCAGGGCAGGCCGCGCCCCTCAAGCCGAGTCCCAGGGACGACTCCAAGATATGCCGAGTCCCAGGGACAACTTCAAGATAATGCCGAGTCCCAGGGACGACTCCAAGATATGCCGAGTCCTAGGGACGACTCCAAGATATGTCGAGTCCCAGCTGACGACTACCAGAGAAGCCGGCTGAGGGGAGTCGGCTCGCGACTCCAACCATCTCCTGCCTTCGCCGCGATGGACGGGGCGGGGTACGGTCAAAGTGTGGCCGTCTCTGCCCCGCTTACGAGGAGCTGGCATGGCTACAGTGTGTCATATCGCTGAAGATCTCCAGCGTGGCGCGGCACTGTTGCCATGCCTGCCCTGACCTCAGCCTCAGTGGGCGGCGCACTGTGGCCATGACGGCCTACCTGTATGACCCAGAGACGGTGGGACCCGCCCGTCAGCGAGGGCACAGAAGACGGCGGATACGCCCCGAAGACGGACCCGTGGGAGTCGGCCCCCCTGGAGTCGGCGGCCCATCCCACGGGCCCCACACGCCATTAACCAGACAAGATGGGGAATGGCGACAGTGACCGTCCGATAGACGGCGGCACTGTTGCCACGACCCCATGACCAAGCCTGTGTCATTAGAAGCATGGCTACAATACCGGACCCGTCGGCGGGCCCCAGCAGTCGGCGGAGAAGACGACGGCCTGAGAGACAGACGGCTGGGGCCCACGCCCAGCCGGATTACCATTGTACCCCCGGGGGTAGGCCTATATAAACCCCCCGGGGCACCCATGCAAAGGGTTTGAATCCATTAGCACTAGACCATAGCAGATAGGAAGGAGAGAGCTGGCCCTGCCTTCTCCTACCTCCAGAATACAGCTCGAGGAGCAACCTTGTACTCACTTTGCCTTAGTGATCATGCGGAGACCCCGCAGAGCAGCAGTAGGGGTGTTATCTCCTCGGAGAGCCCCGAAGCTGGGTAAGATCCGCCGGCGTGCATGTCTTCGCCTCATCTTGTTTCCTGGCACCGGCGACGTTCTACTCGCTCCCATCATGATAAGCCATCCTTTGGCATATGTCGCACCCAACCCCCGACAGAGGAGGCCAATCATTGATGGTTACAAACAGCAACGCATGTAGGTCAAATTCCTACTGTTTATGCTCATCCCACACACGTACACCTTTTCCATTCCGCAGCTGTAAAATTTCTTCAACTAATGGCCTTAGGTACACAACAATGTCGTTTCCGGGTTGCTTAGGGACTTGGATGAGCATTGGCATCATAATGAACTTCCGCTTCATGTACAACCAAGGAGGAAGGTTATAGATACACAGAGTCATGGGTCAGGTGCTATGGTTGTTGCTTTGTTCCCCAAAAGGATTAATGCCATCCGCGCTTAAACCAAACCATATGTTCCTTGCGTCACATGCAAAGTCCCCCCACGTTCTCTCGATTCTCCACTGCGACCCGTCAGCAGGTGCTCTCAACTTCCCGTCTTTCTTACGGTCCTCTTTGTGCCATCGCATCAACTTGGCATGCTCTTTGTTTCTGAACAGACATTTCAACCATGGTATTATAGGAGCATACCACATCACCTTGGCAGGAACCTTCTTGGGGCACTCGCCGTCAACATCACTAGGGTCATCTCGTCTGATCTTATACCGCAATGCACCGCATACCGGGCATGCGTTCAAATTCTCGTACGCACCGCGGTAGAGGATGCATTCATTAGGGCATGCATGTATCTTCTGCACCTCCAATCCTAGAGGGCATAGAACCTTATTTGTTCCGTACGTATTGTTGGGCAATTCGTTATCCTTTGGAAGCTTCTTCTTTAATATTTTTAGTAGCTTCTCAAATTCGTTGTCAGATACACCATTGTTTGCCTTCCATTGCAGTAATTCCAGTGTGGTATCAAGCTTTGTGTTGCCACCTTTGCAATTTGGGTACGACCCTTTTTTTTATCCTCTAACATGCGATCGAACTTCAACTTCTCCCTTTCACTTTGGCATTGTCTCTTTGCATCAACAATGACCCGATGAAGATCATCATCAGGCACATCGTCTGGTTCCTCTTGATCTTCCAGCTTCCCTCGTTGCAGCATCACCGTATTCAAGGGGCAGATAGTTGGCATCATCCTCTTCTTCTTTGTTGTCTTCCATCATAACCCTTACTCTTCCTCTTATTCAAGGGGAAGAGTAAGACTTCAAGGAACATTATAGTTGTCTTCCATCATAACCCTTTCTCCGTGCTTGGTCCAAACATTATAGTGTGGCATGAAACCCTTCTCAAGCAGGTGGATGTGAAGGGTTTTCGAGTCAGAGTAAGACTTCGTATTCTCACAGATAGCGCATGGACAACACATAAAACCATTCTGCTTGTTTGCCTCAGCCACTTCGAAAAAATTATGCATGCCCTTCATGTACTCGGAGGTGCGTCTGTCGCCGTACATTCATTGTCGGTTCATCTGCGTGCATTATATATAATTAAGTGTGTCAAAACCATTACAGAACATCATGAATAGAAAAGTAACCAAATTAATAGAAGTTCATCATCACATTAAAACCAAAGTATAGTAGTGATCAAATGTTATTACTGAAAAAATAAATACATAAAGTTCATACATAGTTCTCGTTGAACAACATATAGCTCTCTAGAGCATCTAATTAAACCATACATTGAAACTATGTAAAACATTTCAATGCAACAACAAATGCGATTATAATCGCAACTAAGGTAACAATTGATCCAATGGCATAATGATACCAAGCCTCAGTATGAATGACATATTTTCTAATCTTTCTAATCTTTAAACCCATTACATCCATCTTGATCTTGTGATCATCGACGACAGCATGCAACTCCAATTTCATCTTCTCCTCCTTAATTCTTTTCAATTTTTCCTCAAGTAATTGTTTTCTTTTTCAACTAAATTTAACCTCTTGACAATAGGTTCGATTGGAATTTCCGGTTCACATACCTCCTAGATAAAAACATCTATGTCATGTTGGTCGGCATAATTGTCATAAACACTAAATGAAACAATTAATTATAAAAGATAATATATACCACATCCGAATCATAGACATGACGAGGGCCGACGGAGGCAGATACCAAAACCATCGCACTATATAATAACAAACAATAATAAAAATAAGAAAATTATACAAGTATCTATCTAAATCATACAAGTAAGAATTTATTTTTTTAGAAAGAAGATAAAAACAAGAGGCTCACCACGGTGATGCCGCGACAAGATCAGCGCGGGCGATCGACGAAGGTGAGGACGAGGACAAGACATGACAGACCGCCAAACCTAGACAAATCTTGAGGAAAATGGAGTTTGGACAAGGAGCTTCAAAAGGAGAAAGATTAAGTATAGCTCAAACATTTCATTGAACACCTCATGTGCATAGGAGGTGAGCTAGAGCACCACAAACCTCTCCCACAGCTGGCCAAAATAACAAAGCAGTGGCTCTATTTGCAGGCAGAGGCGGGGGTATATATAGGCCTCCCTTTAGTCCTAATTTGTGGCTAAAACCGGGACTAAAGGACAACCTTTGGTCCCGATTCCAGCCACCAACCGGGACTAAAGGTGCCGGGCCAAGAGCGAGGCTCATTGGTCCCGGTTCTTGTCTGAAACCGGGACCAAAGGGTCAGATGAACCGGGACCAATGGCCCCCGAGGCTCGGCCGGCGCCCTGGCCTCACGAACCGGGACTGATCCACCCTTTGGTCCCGATTCGTGAGTGAACCGGGATTAATGCCCTTATCCTGGCCTCAACCCCCGTTTTCCACTAGTGGTAGATTAAGAGTGCGCAATATGACCATGAAACATGAAACATTTCATAACTATAATATCAGGAAGCATAATCCAGGTACAAAATAACTTGACCACATCCAGGGGCCATACATCACATATAACGAGACTGAAAAGTTCAACAAGTACGAGCAGAAAGCTAAGCGTTCGGAAATAGTAGAGAAAAATAAGCATTTGAAGCTAGGAGCGAGAAGCTAGGTATTTAATCTGACTCTCATCTGGAAATAGGAAGCTGGTGTTGAATGTGCAAGCCGGGCTCTAGTTTGATGGGCTTCCTGAACCAATAGAGGATTCATTCGGAGCGGCAGTCGGTGTAGTAGCATCTGGAGTTCCACTGACCACATCCTGTTTGATCTCCTCTTCTTCATCAGCTGTAAAACTTCCACTGGCCACATCCTGTTTGATCTCCTCTTTTCCATCAGCTGCAAACCTTCCAATGGCCACATCCTGTTTGATCTCCTCTTTTTCATCAGCTGCAAACCTTCCAAAGACCACCTGCCCATCAGCACAGCAAAATGCAAAGCATTAAGAGGAAGCACAATGTTCTCATCTGCGATAGATAGATGTGCGTTTTCGCAAAACGGTACCATTTCCCTAACAAGCTATATATAAAAAGAAGCAAATACTGACTTTACATAGGAATATTATAATATGTGTACATTGTATATCGTATGGCAGCACACTTTTGTTTCATATAGTTTTCTGGACTTAGGAAGCACACATAGCCTTTAACTACTTCAACAAACAGAGGAAGGTAGAGTGGAAGCTAAATGACGTATATGGAATAAAGACCTTAGTTGGTCTTTTAGAAGCATGTTAATCCAAGTGAAAGATGGTAACCTGAACTGGTGAAGCTGCAATCAGAGGTCCTGCTAACCCACCGCCGAAGAGAGAGCCATCATGACCAACAAGCGAAATACTGAATCCACCTTTTAGAGTGCTCACTCCATTACTTTTTGACAGCAGATACACGCCAGACAAAGAGACAATGTCAAAATAACCCTGCATATTGAATGCAAAGAATTAGATATTATTTAGTATTGGATTGGAAGCATCTCTAGAGGCCAAACAACGACATTTCATTTTGGAAGACCAGAACCACAAACGTTATGTTTTCCTTGCGATATGCTGATAAAGGAAACAATTAGACAATTTCTCTAACTACTTCACATTTCATTTTGCTTTACCATTCTATTAATTTGGTTGGAGCTGAAACATAATTTGTAAAGCATACCAGCAAAAAGGGATTTCCAGTGTACAGATTCCAAGCTAGAACAATAGAGCAAACCTCATAAATAACAGTTCCAGGGGAAGAAGCTGGTTGCTTCAGTGTCACATTGCGCACGGCGCCCTCGGCAGACAGGATAAAAACTGCCCACCCATTCCCACAATAGGACATGACTTTGGCTGCTACATCCTGAAACCATGGATTCCTTACTAGAATTTTAGAGTGATACATGCATAAGCAGTGGCAGAATAGATAACCTATGGAAGAGACGGGAAAGATAGTAAAAAAACAGGAAATGTGGGGGATACCACCAAGCTCTCTTCAAACTAACGTATGATGGATATAGATATAATAACCGGTTGAAAAAATGTGCTAGAAGAATCAAGAAAGAAAACTTGGCCATTGAATTGGGAATACATTAAATAAATAGAACAACCAAACAAATGACACCAGTATTAAAGAATACACTCATACCACAAGTAACAAAAATGATTGTCTGGATATCTATGAGAATTTAATAAATGGCCTAACTTCATAATTGCATTCATGTTCATCATACTGAAGCTCCAACTTATTACTGAACGGCCTCGTATCAAATCTGCATTTATATTCAGGACATACTAATGCCTCATGCACAAGTGGAGTCAATGAAACAACTTTTGAATATGTTGAAATACATAAACATGTGGAAATACAATTATTTCTTGGAGAAGCAGACAACACATACACATAATCATACTAAGCAGGAGCTTCTATATGGCCAGAAAAAAGAAGCAGTATACATTGGAAGTTTTAACAAACATATGAAGTGCAAGTGAAAATATATATGTACAGCTCACATAACGTTAAGTAGGGGAAACTTTGCTCAATATTTTTAATAATTAACACTAAACATATCCACAAAATAAATCGTATTTTTCTAAAAGGAACCACCACTTCAATTAGATACCCTGATATCCAGTAGTATCCAGATACTATGATAAAATATTAATAGATCACTGCAATGTCTCTAGGAGCATCATAAGAGTAGGAAAATTTACCTCTCCACCTTGGATTGTGATGACCTGAGGAACGAATCCAGTCGCACCTGGCTCTGTGGAAAAAAAACGATCCATTTCAAATTAGAAACCATTGGGAAATATATTGTAATGTTGGCAAACTGATTATAGCACTGATGTGCATGAGCCTATAAACAGTACACATCCTATAAATATAATTCCAAAGCAACAGGAATACTTTTGCGAGGAATTCCAACACACCATGAATCATTGTAACGAAATAAACCACCAATTGATGTTTTAATACATCCACAATGAAAACTTAGTTTTTATGTCTAACATGTGGCAACTCTGACTGAATGTCCAACATGGATAAATAATTCCATGCTTGATATAATGTACAAACCAATATGCTAACATTAAGAATACCAGGTATAAGTATTGACACCTTCGCAGTAATATTTTACACTAACTAGCGAGAAAGGTCATATTTTTCTTATTTGCATTCCTAAAAGGTCAACTTGAGGTGGTCCTTACTATATAAAATTATCAGGGCTAGAATACCATCTAACAATCATATCCATCTATGCACTTTTGCTCTTTTCGCTACTCTACCTGCGTTGACTAACAGAGGCAAGCAAGAATGCTATATACCTGGTACTGCCAACTCCCGCTGCTTCTTGCTAGTTGTGGAGTGCGGCGGCCATACCCTCTTCTTCTTGGCCCGTTGTTTTGAATTCTCAGAGGGTGGTGGCGGTAATGGCGACGGCAGTGCTGGTGGCGCCTGGGGCCTCACGACACCTAAGCCCCACAATCCCAACGTGAAGCCCGGGGGTAGAGCAGGTGTCGGGGAAGCGACAACACCAATAGGATATGGTGCTGGGAAGATAGCTGGCGGCTTAGTACCATCTGGGGTGTACTTCCGCGGGCGGCCACGCTTCTGCTTGGGTGGCTCAGAGCTCGCGCTCATGGCAGGCACATGCACAACACTGCTGCCGGCCGCGGGAAACGATGAGCGCGGTGCAGAATAGGAAGCGCTACCTTCGTGGGCATCATCTGGGTGGGCGTCAATGATGGGTTCTGGCTGCGGATGAAGCGGGCTCTTGGGCATGTCCGCGCCATACGCCGCCTCACCCGCCGCCTCCGACATGGCCCCTCCTCCCATTTCACCTCTCGACACAACAACAACAACCAGAAAACTCTCCCCTTCAATTTTTTCTCGACTACTCGATACCGAAGATATGAACAAACCCAGAGCTTTTATAGGGAAAGGGCGGGTCAAAATTTCATAGAGGACCCCCAAAATACATGGAATTCACATGAGCTATTTACAGTTGTCCTTTGACCATTTTGTGGTGGTGACTACCCTACAATGAAGGGGCTGACTGCATTTTTAGTAAAATGATATTTACTTTGGGATCAAAAATTATCGTGGATATTTTGTTTTATGGGCAAATCATTAAATGAAAACCCAAAGATGGCAAAAAATAAATAAAAATCCAAATATGTCAAACAATAATGATAATCCAAAGATGGATGGCATAGTACTACCTCCGTTCCTAAATATACGTCTTTTTAGATATTCCACTACGGACTACATAAGAAGTAAAATGAGTGAATCAACACTCTAAAACATGTCTATATACATCCGTATGTAGTTCGTAGTGGAATCTCTAACAAGACTTATATTTCGGAACGGAGGGAGTAATACATCCAAATCCAAAGATGGCAAATCATTAAATGAAAACCCAAAGATGGCAATAAATAAATGAAAATCCAAATATGGATTTTCATTGATTGCTATGCCATTTTTTGATTTTTGATTAATTACTATGCCATCTTTAGATTTTTTTTATTAATAGCTATGCCATCTTTGGACTTTCATGGGCACTGCTGGAGTCCACCAATGGTTATCTTTCCAAGTTGGCCATGTTTGGATTTACATTGCATGAGGGATAGGTTAGAGGGGTGTGGTTACCATGCACTCGAGCTGATGTTATACATTAGATGGTTTAGGTTTTACCTGATCGGATTTTTCATAGTAATTGTGCATCCTCATGACAACAAGGCGTGGATAAAAATGCATCGAAAACTGCTAGACTGCGAGAAGTCATTGGAATTTGTGCAAGAAAGAACCCACAGAATAGAAAATTAATATTAGGCGCTAAGTGGCTCTTGCACACACCAAAACCAGTGGTTACTGCCAACCTTAGTCACCATCAAGGTGTTCATTTGAAGAGAAGCGAAACCTCCATCAATGCAAGAACTAAGTGCCATCATCGAAGAGGACTTGAGAGTTGAATAATAGACTCGTCGCAAGCATTGAGGCACATTAGCCGTGGAACAACACCGTGTTAGACCTGGGTCTGGATCCACCACATGCATCTCGCCGACAATATTATAGAAGAACGCTATATCAGCCAACTTTGTGTTGAAGTATATAAGTAGATTGCCTAGCCCTTTCCATCAGTTCGGACTTTTCTTTGCGTCGGCCAGTGCATGAAGCTTAAAATGGTATCAGAGCCTAAGGTCTTGAGTTCAAGCCCTGGCCTTCGCAATTATCCAAAAATTGTAGCTGCTCCCCTCTGCATCCAATATATGCCTTTTGAGCCATACCTCTGAGTCTATTCACTTGCTACTTCTGCGCCAGATGTGAGAGGGGTTGTTGAAGTGTATATGTGGGTGCATAGCTTTTTCCATCAGTTCGGACTTTTGGTTAACACTTTGAACAACCACCCCTGTAACAAAGGCATCGTCGATCTCATCTCGACAACTTGCCTCTGAGAGGCAACAACCTCCATCCACAAATAGAAAAACAAATCTCGCCGCCCTGAGCGGACAACGAGCCGACGAAGGCCACCAGATCTTTGATTTAACCTTGAATATTAAACACCCTCATTGCCCTCATGCCAAATAGTAAAACCTAACACTACCTGTATGCACTTGTGGGAAGGGAAACATGGTTCACCTCCCCCTCTCACCGTCGGAGCGGTGGTTATAGTGAGTAGAACACGGGAACTCACCATAATTGATCAAGGGGTTGCCTTGTTGCATTTTCTCTACGTATAAGGGAAGAAAGGGAAACAAAGTTTGCATGATCAGAAATGGATGAAGGCATGCCATGATCTTTACCTCTGTTTTTAAGGCGTCCCTAAGGCGTCGCTTAGGCGACGCCTAGGCGTCAGGGCGCCCCCAGGAGCCAAGGCGTCGGCCTTGCCTTACATGTGTGCCTAAGGTGTCCGCCTTAGTCCTTAAGGCGTCCAAGGCGTCCGCCTAGGCGCCACTCTGCCTGCCTTAGGCAAATAAGGACGCCTTAGACAAAGTTGGGTGGTTTAGGCGGGAAACAGATAACTGGGAGGGAAGGGAAGGGCGGGAAAGTCTGTTTTGGCGCCAACGGGTACTAGAGGGAGAGAGAGAGAGACCTGTAACCATTTTCAGTTTCCCCCCACCCCCAGGCTGGATCTGAGCTTCTCCCCCTCCTCTACAACAGCTTCTCCACCTCCTCTCTGGCAGCTTCCCCCTCCTCTCCGGCAGATCCCCCTCCCCCTCCTCTCCTGCAGTTCCTCCTCCCCCTCTCCTGCAGATTCTCCATCCTCTCCAGAACAACAAGCAAGCAGCACCTCTCCGGCGGTGTATGATGTATGCCTAGTTGCCTAGTTGCCTAATGCCTACCAAACTCTACTTAATTCTGTTGCTTACAAGTCTCTAAGGCGTCGCCTCGCCTTATGCCTTAGCGCTTAGGCAGTGAGGCGCCCCCCCCCCAGTGCCTCGCCTCGCCTCACCGCCTTAAAAACATAGATCTTTACACATAAAAAAATATTCAAATAATGAATGGCAACCCACATAACACGAGAATTGGGATGAGTAGGTGTTCCTATGGTAGGAAAAAAGAACTACTCCAGAGACCAAGTCCCCTAAGTTTCATCATCGATTTTACTCTTCACCACCTCCATGACAGATCGTTGCCATATTCCACAAAAGACAGACAAACTAACAAAGACAAAGGAGGGAACTCACCAAGATTGTAGTTGCCACAGAAACTAGAGGTGGTGTCCTCCATTAAATCCATAATATGGTCATAAACGAGCTGATCCGCCATGGAATTAGCCACCTTGGACTCAAAGTTCTAATCATCAACGAGTTGATCCGCCAAGCGCTTGCTCACTTTTAACTCATGAATTTGATTATCAAGATGATTTGTTATGTGGTTGTCCACCTTGTGCTCATAACCACAGTGATGAATGGACCTACATAGCACCGCCAAAGTAAAACTGAGTGGAGGTCGTGTCAGAGGTGGAGATAGAAAGTAGAATGGGAAGTTTGTGGCAAGGCTTGAGGGAAGCGGCTAGTGTTGAGGGAGCATCGAGGGTTAAGTGGAGCGGTGAGTCTTTTTAGGAGGGGAGTAGAACACAACGACGACGTGGTGGGGGTGGGTCTAGTCATGTCCGTTCACACCATTCCTCTTTTAGATGGGAACGGCTGGAATGTAACATTATGTAAGCTAGATGTGATGCACTCCTCCCTGACAGGATTCTTAGTCGGTTCGCGCCTCCTCGATTATTCGGGTATATTCTTAGTCGGCTGCATATGAGATAAGAATCCTCGTGGTGTTCATCTTTGCTATTGGAGCAAAGGTCTCATCATAGTCAATGTCTGGTTGTACCCCCCTCGCCACAAGCCTTGCTTTGTACCTTTCTATATTTCCTTCTGCATTCTACTTCAGTGTATACCCACCTGCAGCTGACTGCCTTCTTTCCTGCTCGAAGAGATGTTAGTACCCATGTCTTGTTCTTACACAGAGCCTCCAGCTCTTCCACCATGGCCACTCACCACTTTGGGTCCTTTGCCTTCTTCCAGTCAGTCGGAGTTGACACAGACCGACGAGAAGCAACAAATGTTTTGTGGGATGAAGATAATGCTTCATATGAGACATACTTTCCAATATCATTGTCATCAAACCCATACCATTTCTCTGGTATCTCTGTTGTTGCTCAAGTAGTTCTCCTCAAAGCAAATTTCCCCTTAATTGACCCTTCAGCCCGGTCCCCGTCAGAGGAGATGGAAATCACATCAGCACTACACTATTGTTCCGTCAGTTGCTGATCTAGTTGCCCACTGATGTGCAACCCCATCACCTTGCTTTCGTGAATACACCTTTAGCTGCTCCTCTTGCTCTGCTGTCCACCTTGATACACTACCAATCTGAGCCGGTGCACACTTCCATGAATACACCTTTAGTTGTTCATCTTGCTCTACTGTCCTGCTATCCACCTCAGCACACTACCAGTCCGAGCCGGTGTAACTACATCACCGGTTGAAGCTAATGCTTGTATCACATGCACCACAAGAGTTACTAATGAGCCGCATGTTGCTAAAGGTAACTACTGCATCATTTGCATGTGTGTGCTACTGCTCTCCCCCCTCTTGACCAATTTTCGGTTGGAGACATTAGTCAAGTTCTTCAAACAAGACATTTAGATCAGTTTTCTCACCATAAAAAGGTTATGATTCACGGAACGTAACATCCATGCTCACAAATGTCCGCCTCTCAGACGAACTCCGGAATTTGCACCCTTCTTGTCCTGAAGAATACCCAATAAAGATACACTTGACTGCCCGATGATCCAACTTGTTTACTGATGGCCCATGATCACGAACAAAACAAGTGCAATAGAACACCTTGGGGCAACTAGAAAAATATTTTCTGTGAAAACCAACTCACACGGTGATTTCATACATGTGACCCGAGATGGCTTGTGGTTGATCAAGAAGGTGTCCATCATATGACAGCTTCACTCCACAAGAACCTGGGCACATTCATGGTGAACATCAATGCCTGGGCCACCTCTAGTAGGTGGCAATTTTTCCTCTATGCCACCCCATTCTAAGGTGTGTCCAGACAAGATATTTGATGCGGGATGCCCTTGTCCAACATGAAAGCACCAATTACCTTGTTAATCAGCATGCAAATTTGAAACCTTGAGGGTACCCTGCGACCCTACTTAGTTCAACCAAATGAACTAAAGTTTTAGTTTATTTTAGTTGAACAAAAGAGGGTCGCAGGGTACCCTAAAGGTTCCAAATTTTCATCCTACTTGTTAACATACTCGATGCCATTGTCAGGTCTGAGTGCTTGAATTTTCACATTAAATTGAGTCTGAACAAGTGCATAAAAAACTTTGAAACACCGAAACACTTCATCTTTATGTTTCAGAACTTAGACCAAAGTCATCCGCGAATGGCAATCAATGAACATAACGAAGTACTTCATACCATTGACAAATAACACTGGACATGTACATACATCAGAGTGGATTAACACAAAAGGAAATATGCTCCCAATGCCCTTACTCACACATGAGGTTCTCATGTTTAGCAAACTCACATGCATCACAGTGCAGCTTGCTCTTGTCCACGCCCTGTTAGCGCCTTTGGCCCACGTTAAGACGTTTCCAGTACGCATCGGACACACCACAAGCAGAGAGCCCATCACATCCCAAAAGACTAGCCTGAAGGGAGTGTGGCTCTCTCCCTTATAAGGTGGTCCTAGCCTCCTCCCGTAACCAAGGTGGGACTAAAGTCACTAGGAACGCCCAAAGGCCGATAGCCTAACACACCACTCATTACATCAGGAAATACTTGAGACACTTTATCGGAAGACACATGTCCCATCTCCTCCTAGTTCCAAGACTCCTGCCCGCCGATCTCTCCTGGATCAAGAACACAACCTTGTCAAGAATTATTCGGCAATCAATTTGGTCAACCAAAGCACTCAAGGACACTAAGTTCATGGGAAAGCTGGCATATGCAACATTGAGGATAATCGAATATTCGGTGTGCAGCTAACCATCCCAACACTTGTGGTGGGTTGGGCTGTCCCATCTGCTATGTGGATGTTTTTCTGATGTGCGAGTGAGTGTGGAACATAAGGTTTAAACTCATTAAATTCTCCTTCAACATGTTGTGATGCTCCAAAGTCAAGCACCATTCAGAGTTTATTTTATGGGATGCTATTGATGTGTGTTCAATATTACCTTCATTTGTATCGACAAAGTTGGCATAGCTAGTAGCAGTCTCCTATCCTCCTGTTGCTTTCCTTCAGCTGAAGCAGCTACATTTGCCTTGGGAGCATTCCAGTGAGAGGCATTCCAGGAACCACCACTCCCATTCCAACCACCTCGGCTGCTACTACCAACACTGTACCCTCGGCCTCTGTCTCTTCTGCAGAAACGGCTGATATGCCCTGTTTGACTACAATTATAGAACTCCCAAAAACCTAGTTGGTTAGCCACTCTCTAAACATATTCATTCCCATCTCCTCTTCTCGACTGCAGGCGCACCTCTTCTTAGGACATCACAGTAATGGCCTCATAAAGGGACACAAGCGTCGGCTCATCTAGCAGCGCAACATGCCTAGCTACTCTCAAAAGCTTGATCTAGGCCTTCTAGAAATTGCATCACACACCTGTGTTGAACCCACTTCCTGGCAATCTCCATGCACTCTGCATGTGGAGCTCAAGGGGATCACACTGATCAAGATCTGCCCAAAGGTGTTGCAGCTTATTCACATACACCAACATAGTTCTTCACCTTGACGAACAACATGGATGTTGTCTTCGATTTGAGACATGAGCATCAGGTTTCCCTTACCGGAATACCTCGTGGACAGCATGCTCTACAGTCTACACAGCAGAAGCATTTGACAATGCCTCAACAGACACTACAAAGCCAAGAATCATGGAGTTTAATATCTAGGCCAGGGTGATGACACTCCACTTCTTCCATTGAGCTCTCCTTGTCATCCGGTTCTTCAACCGTTCCAAGAATAACCAGCTCAAGTAGCTGCCCACGCTATTCAACTTGACATCATTGGGCATGAGCTCAAGCTTGAACTGTGATCCGCATGGGGCACAAAAATGGCGCCACTTGCAGGAGGTAACCCCTAGGGAGCATTTGCAATCATGGGCTGTGTAAGTTTCTCTATAGCGGCAGTAAGTTCAGCCCCCATGATTGCCTTCCCCTAGTTTTCTCTCCTCCTTCCTCTGCAATCAGCAGCCACACAACAGCAGCCACACAACCACCAGATCACTCACTTCAGCTCAGCAAACAGCAACCACCAGAATAACTCACAACCAGCACAAAGCGCAGCCAGCAGTGCCAGCAGCACCCTATGTTTTTAAGGCGACGCCTTACCGCCTTAGGGAGGGGGGCGCTTTGGCGCCTAGGCGACGCCTAGGCGGGTGCTTTGGACGCCTAGGCGCCCAAAGTGGTCGATTTTCCAAAGCGGAGGAGGAGCGCTTCGACGCCTAGGCGTCGCCTAGGCGTCGCCTTAGGGACGCTTTAAAAACATAGGCAGCACCAACCTCAATCTGTCTTCCTCCTACAGCCGTAGCAACCGCTAGCAGCCACAGTCCGTAGGGTACCAACCCTTCTCCTTCACCTCTGCCTGCAAAGCACCAACCTCAACACTTCTTCCTCCTACAGCAGCCGCAGCAACCCTCCAGCAACACCTTCACTCACAGCCCGCCTCCTGTGCGCTGCCGCTGCGCTGCCCTCTACTGCAGCCGTTGCACAGCTCCAGGCCACCACGCCGCCCTGCCGCGAGAGGAGGAGCTGCCACGAGGGGGGAAGGGGGGCAGTCACCTAGAGGAGCCCTGTCGCCTCCAAGTCCATGCCCTCTGATACCATGTGGAACGTGAGAGACACGTGCTCGATCTGGTGTGAAGCGACACTAATGACCAGACAATGTTTGGTCCCTCTTCTAGGTCAGAGAATGGGTCGGGGCCTGAGCCTTATGGGCCCATGATGTGGACATAAGTACATGTTCGCATCTTTTTCTGTTGCCTATTCTAAAGCTGCAGGAAAACTGGCCCTAGTTCGACATGACAGTAATTAATTAAACCTGAGTTCCAGAGGGTTCCCGAGGAATCAGGCAAAGGTTTCCATTCCTGTGCAGAGGGCATAGTTTCCTCTTTGGTGCTAAGGAAGCAAGCGCAGGCGTGGGTTCCCAAGGAATCAGGCAAAGGTTTCCATTCCTGTGCAACGAGACCAAGACCACCAGGACGGCAGGATGGATGTCATCACCGAGCGCACCGCAGCGTCACAACCAGAAGCTTTGCAGGCGAAGACCACCTTTCGTCAGGATAAGATGTACTACTTGTCCCCTTTCAAATTGGCCACTGTGGGATCCCTTCCCGCCTACGTTTCGGGGGAAGAGGACTGATGCCACTATAAATATAGGTTAGCCACCACCATAGGGAGGGGGAACCTCTCGACTCATTCCCTCACTAGAGCAAACCTCGCGACGTTGTTCATCCTCAGCCCCTCGTGAGGCAAATCCACCACAAAGCAGGAGTAGGGTCTTACACCGCAAGGTGGCCCGAACCTGGGTAAACTGCTGAGTCCATCTTCCCTGTTCATCGAGCTAGGCCGTGGGGCGACGAGTTGGTTGGCTGGATAGGTTGAGTTCTTCGCACACACCCCAAAGTTCGAACCTTTCTTGGATCTGCGGAGCCCTGAATCCGACATTTGGCGAGCTAGGTAGGGGTGTGTCGAAGTCCTCCTCCCATTTTTGCTCCGCTTCCGCTCCGTCGCTCCCATGGCGGAGGCTCCCCGAGCTTGCGCTGAGCATTGGGCCACTCTCAGCGCCCTAGCGGCGCCTGCGGGCGCGGAGCTCATCACCCCATGCTCCCCGCGGCCAGCGCGGCCGCCAGTGTCACCAACCGTCGGCGGCACGGGCCGCTCCTGCCCTCTCCCGTGCGGGCGCCGCAATCGTGCCACCGCTGGGTCTTCCGGTTACGCCGTGGCGTCATCCCTGCGCGCTTCCCGGGAGCAGGCAAACGCGCAAGCCGCGCTCCTCATGGCGCGTGAGTTGCTGCGACGCAGGTTAGCAGAAGGCAGCCACGACGCCCTGCTCGGCCGGGTCGCCGAGCTGCTCGACGCCGCATGCGAGGGCGCGACGCCTTTCTGCATCCTGCCTACGTCACGGAGGACACCAGGGGTTCGCGCCTGTCCCCGCTGCGTCTGCTCGCCCTTCCGGAGGGAGTCCAGAGGGTCTCACGGTGGTGGTCTAGCACATGACGCCGCCTACTCGACCCAAGATGCATTTCCCCAGAGTGCGGCCAGGGTAGGCGGCCCCTCCCGAAGCCGCATCGAAGGACCACCCCTTGGTCAGCACGACCAGGCACCAAGGACGATGGGCAACAGAGCGGAGGGACTAGGGGGCTGGCTTCAGGACGATGGCCCCTGGTGCCTCTATGCCACCATCGATGGGCTCGTTGTACGAGCAAAGGAGAAGCCCACGCACGTTCCCCTCGTCGGCCTGGACGTCGGGATCGCTGAGGCCACACGGGACCAGGGCCCCTTGTGAGCCAACTCGACGCCTCGCCAGCAACGGCCACCGGTTACAACCCATATCTTTGGAACGTGTCGTGCTAACCTTGGATCGCAGGCAAATCATGCCATGGCGGTGTGACCCCGGGCGCCGGCCCCGCCTCGGGCAGGCGGGCACATCGGGGGGCCACGCGAGGACGCGCCCCGCGTGCCGTGGGGGAGCCAGGTGTTGGGGCTTCCCCCCCGCCACGAGGCGCATGGCGCCACCTCCGCGGTGGCGCGTACCACCCAGAAGCGGGGCCTTCCCCGGGGAAGGCGCCGACGAGCCCTCCCCCGGCCGAGGACCCACGGCCACCCTACTACCGCCCGCGTATCCCCTTGTCCCTTGGTCCTGTCCTGGTTTCCGGACGCCCCAATGGTGGCCGGGGTACGCGCGGGGCAGGGTCCCCGCCCAGGGAGCAAGGAGTGCCCCTCAAGTCTCCGCTCATGATGCTCACGTAATAATGAGTGGGGTTGTACACGCCCCGGAGTCTCCTGAGCGCTGCCACTGAGCCTCACGAGGGCTCCCGCCCACGCCCAAGTGGAAGCTCCATGCTCCGCGCTAGCAGACGATATTGTCCTTCAATGACTATGCCCACGCCCAGTGGAAGCACTGAGCTCCGCGCTGGTGAGAAGACTAGTGTAGATGCCGGACGCGGCGGTCTTTTTTGCTCTCTTCTGTAATCATGTTCACTGTTTTTGAATGAAATTCGAAGTTTTGTGCATTTACTAAAAAGGAAAAAAAAGAGGGGGGGGGGGTTTGATGTGCGGTGTTTCCTTTTTCTCCTATCTGTGTTTTGGGAGGCACGACTGCTGCCTGCTGTCCCCTCCCGAGCGCCCCGCGAGCGGGGACTGGGTACGACGTGCGCATCTGAGCTAGCCCCAATGACTCAGGGCCCCCTCGGGGCCGAGGACGCAACTGCCATGAGTCCGCCCATGCGCACAACTCGCCAAAGCTTTGACGCCTGGCTCCTCGCGCGACGCTCTCAAGCGAGCCAGCAGGCACGCACCATGCCCGAAACTCAGCTCTTGGCCTCACAAGTATTTAGCTCTTGGCCTTGGGAGCACTCGGCATCGGGCGCCTCTCACGCTCCCATGAAGCTCGACGCCCGGCAGGGGCGCATCGGGAGACCCTAAGCTCTCGCAAGCCCCTCCTGGGGCTTCGCCGACTGGGGGCTCCAGAGGGCCCGTCTCAGGAGAAGCATGTCTCTGTGATACAAGAACTTGTCCAAGGTCACGAAGACCAAAAGCTAAGTCATACCAACTACTCCATTCAAGAGCCTCCCAGCTCACGGCGGCATATCTTCAAAAATAATTTAGAAGGCATATCATTGTTTCATACATCATAGGGGAAGCCCCTCCAAAAAATGCTTTCATGCCCCCGCGGGGTTACAACCGAAATCGTAGCAGAGAAACATGGGAAGAATGGCCTAGGGAGACACGTCGTCAGCATCGTCACAACCACCGCCGGCATCGGCGGCCCCACCCTCCTCGATCGCAGGCGGGCCGTCGTTGTTGGCAGGGGTGAGCTCCGCCATCAGGTCCTCCACATGGTCGTCCACCCAGTCCGCCAGGGTACCTTCGATCACCTCAGGTACCGGGGCTGTCACGGCCTCGAAGTAGAAGTCAGGATCGGAGCGGAGGAGATGGTTGAAGATGCGTGAGACGGCGCGCGCAAGAAGGTCGCGGCTCTTCTCCTCGACGAGTTGACGCGCACTCGCAGCTCCACCTTCGAGGCACTCCACAATCCTGGTGAAGAAGCCAAGATAGCCAGCATCATTGGCGACGAGGGGGCTGGCAACGCTCTCATCGCAAAGGTTGCTCAGGGCCTGGTTGGCCCTATGCTCGAGGTCCTGAAACATCTTGGAGCGTGTGTGCTGCAGTCCTCGGGCTCGCTCTGCTTCGTCCGAGGCCTTCGCCACAAGAGAAGTAACACCCTCCACCTGCGTGTAAAGGAAGGATAGCTCAGCCGCAGTCGTGGCGTGGGCTTCCACCGCCGCTCCCTCACGACGCTCTGCCGCGGCTAGCTCCCCTTGAAGCTATCAGCCTCACCATCAGCTCATCGTGTCGCGCGCGGAAGCGAGCCTTTTGGCACTCCAGCTTCTGGCGGTAGTCGTCGGCGAGGGCCATGCGGACTCTGGCCACCCTCTCGTGTGCCTTCTTTCGGGCCGTCGCCTCCCGGGCACCGAGGGCATCCTCCGCGACGACCACCTGGCACTCCATCACCTCCAGTCGTTTGCGCTCCAGGCTATGCTCCAACACCTCGAGCGCCAGCGCGTCCTCGCCTCTGTTTTCGAGTCGAGCGACTAGTCGTCGACTAGTCGACGAGTCGCAAGAGCAGGGGCGACTCGACTCCTCGCATGAGTCGAGCGACTCGAGCGACTAGTCTCGACTAGTCACGACTAGTCGCCATAAGTGAGTCGAACGACTCAGTTTTTTTGGGCCCCCAACAATTTTTTGTATTGCTTGGCCCATCAGCCCATCCCAGCCCTGGAAACATATAGATCGATCCATCCCCCCTCACCCTGACCTAACCCTCTCCCTGGCGGCTGCCTTCCCTTCTCCCCTGGTTGCTGCTGGTGGTGTGCTCCTCCCCTCCTTCTCTGGTTGTTGCTGCTACTGTGCTCCTCCCTTCCTCCTTTGGTTGATGCTGCTGCTGTGCTCCTCCACTCCTTCCCTGGTTGATGCTGCTGCTCTTGTGCTCCTCCACTACCTACTGCCCTACTACCTACTGCTTAACTCACGTCGACTCGTCGCCATGTCAACTCGTCGACCGTGAGTCTAGACTAGTCTAGACTAGTCTAGAGTCGCCCCCCTCGAGCGACCCGTCGACTCGTCGACTCAAAAACATTGGTCCTCGCACGCCCGGAGTCCCATCTCGTTCGTGGGGGCCCCGTCTAACGATGCCGCGAAGGCGCCTCTGTGCGCCTGAACCTGCCGCTCAAGGGTGGCGTTTGAGGCCTGAAGCTCCCTCTCACGCTCCTCGGCCGCCTCACGACGACGATCCACAGCTCGGGCCTCCTCCAGGGCGTGGTCACAAGCCTCCCGTGACGCTACAAGGGACTCCTCTGCCTCCGCGCGGGTGCGCTCGTGCTGCAAGCGGCCAAGGTTGATGGCGACTTTCAGGTGGCGCCATTCACGCGCCAGGCGAAGGCCCTCTGCCTCGAGACACGTGTCGATGTCGGCAAAGCTCCGTCCCAAGACGGCCTAGCGCGCTCGTCGCTTCCCGGAAAAGGTCAAGACGGACGACACTGCACCCGCGTGCGAGGTCCAACGCTCGGTCGGGCCCTTCCTCCGCGCCCCGGTCGGCTAGAGAGGCGCGCGATGACTCCCCCGTCTCCGGCGGGGGACTGGGGGCTGGAGCTCCTTCGACCGCTTCCCCGGCTTGCAGCAGGGCACGGTGCGGGCCTGCCCCGCTGCTTGAAGATGGAGTCGTCGCACGGATCGCCCAGCCGCCAGCAAAACCGAGCGAGGGAGCCCTCGGCATAGCCTCCATGCACTAGAGGTCGCTCTGAAAGGACACCGGGAGTGCAGGCCTGTGGCCCCCCAGGGGCGGCCTCGGCTCGTGTGCGGACGCCACCTCGCGCAGCCGCCCGACTCGTGAGGCCTAGGATCGCGACCTGACCGTAGGCCTCCGGAGGTCGCACTCGCCCCCGCAACAGAAGAGATCCTAAGGGGCAAAAGTCAGAAGAAGACGCGATATGCGAAAGTCAAGGAGGGCAAGGTACTTACTCGTCCACGGCTACCCACTTCCTCTCTTTCAGGCCCTCGGGGCAGGGCCGCAGCGGCTCCCGAGCCGCTTCCTCTTGCGGGATGCCCCGAGACCCAGAGGGGACTCGCTGGGGCCGGCGCGTAGCCTTTCGCGGTGGAGACAGCCGCGGCGTCCGCGGGCGCCCGCTCTTCAGCGGCCACCTCAGGAGCACATGGTGGCGCCCGCTCCTCAGTGGCCACCTCAGGAGCACATGGTGGCGCCCGCTCCTCAGCGGCCACCTCAGGAGCACATGGTGGCGCCAGCCCCTCAACGGCCACCTCAGGAGCACATGGTGGCGCCCGCCCCTCAGCGGCCACCTCAGGAGCGTCAGGCGGTGCCCGCTCCCCCACAACCACCTCGGGAGCGCGCACCTCGAGGCTACCGTGCATGGGAGTCACCAAGAGGGGGTTGTCGCGAGGCCCCTCGTGGCCCTCGGGGAGCAGCCCCCACTCGTCGGAGCACGGCATCTTCTTGGCGAAGGCTCCCCTGCGGGTGATCGTAAAGAGGGAATCCGTCCGGGGGGAGCTCGGCGGGTACTTCGCCGGTCAGGAGGAGCACTAGCGTAGGGTGCTGGAAGGAAGAGAAGGCCGCTGGAGCCTCATGTCGTCTGCGGGACCGGTGAAAGCCCACATCGGGCGGGAATGGCGTCATAGCGGGGCGATATGTCGCCGGGTGAACTCCCTCACCACCATCGCCACCGTCACCCCGCCTTCTTCAAACTGGCCAGCCTAGCCATGACTCGGACGAGCCGCGGGTCGACCAGCTTCGCGTGTTCCCACCCGGAACTCGGCTTCGCAGGGGCGGAGGGGATCAGGAGCAGGGGGCTGCGCACGTTGGCGTCCATGTACACCCACTACTTCCGGAATCCCCTCGCGTCCGGGCGGAGCGTGGAGTCGATGCCGGAGCCTATGGTCGCCGCCACCACCTGAAGTGACACGCACCCCAAGCGCTGCTCACCGTCGACCAATTGGAGCGAGAAGAAGTGGCGGAGCAAGGCAACGGACGAGGCAATGCCCACAAAGGCCTCACACAGGAATGCGAAGGCGGAGAAGAGGACGATGGATCCGAGATCCAGATGCAACGCGTAGATTTGGAAGTGCGAGAGCACGACATTGAAGAAATCGGAGATAGGAGGCAGTAGGCCGGCGAGAAGGGCGTGGAGATGAAGGGGGATCTCGGTCGCCTCCATGTCAACCAGAGCCCGGGAAGCGGGCTAGATCTTCGTTGCGTTCCACTCGTTGGAATCAACAGCAATGGCGTGTCGAACCTTATCTAGCCCCTCCTGATTGACCACCGTGGACCGGTGCAGCGCTGGTTCCAGCCGCAACGAGGGCTCCGTGACCGCAGGGGTCTTGCCCTTCCTCTTCCCGGGAGCCATGGCGGCAAGGGATCGGAGCTGTCGAGGAGTCTAGCAAGGAGGGCGTGAGGCTGCAAGGAGGAGGAGAAGCAGAAGGCAAGCGAGTAGCAAGACAATGATGGCAAAGGGGCGTGTGCCAGGCAGTTGTGTCGAGCAGTTGCCAAGGCGGCATGGGGAAGTGAAGACGCCCACGTCCCATCAAGCGCCACACGTCAACCTGGCCCGCAAGCGATTGGGGCCCGTGGCGCTTTGCCCTTTGGCTTTGCCTTGAAGCCAAGTCCGAGCACGCCTTGGGCCTGGGGGCTACTGTTGGCGTTCTGGGAACCAGGGTACCCAAACTTGCTGCCTGCGGCCCATGGCGTGGCTCCCTCGACAGCCTGGTACGACCCATCTACAAGATTATCAGGAGAAGACCCTCGCGAGGGGCCAAGCCTCACGAGGCGGGCGACACCAAGACCTCCTGAGGGAGCGGCCTCCCCAGGCTGCTCCTGAGGAGCGAAGATTCCTATGCAGGTGCCCAACCTCATGAGGTTGCGGTGACGCAAGCCATGATGATCAAGACCAGGCGAGCGCCAGCGGGCGCAGAGGGCACAGTTTCCTCTTTGGTGCTAAGGAAGTAAGCGCATGCATGGGTTCCCGAGGAATCAGGCAAAGGTTTCCATTCCTGTGCAATGAGACCAAGACCACCAGGACGGCAGGACGGATGTCATCGCCGAGCCCACCACAGCGTCACAACCAGAAGCTTTGCAGACAAAGACCACCTTTCGTCAGGATAAGATGTACTACTTGTCCTCTTTCAAATTGGCCACTGTGGGATCCCTTCCCGCCTACGTTTTGGGGGAAGAGGATCGAGGCCGCTATAAATATAGGTTAGCCACCACCATAGGGAGGGGGAACCTCTCGACTCATTCCCTCACCAGAGCAAACCTCGCGAGGTTGTTCATCCCTTGTATTTGTTCATCCTCAGTCGTGGGGCGACAAGTTGGTTGGCTAGATAGGTTGAGTTCTTCGCACACGCCCCAGAGTTCGAACCTTTCTTGGGTCTGCAGAGCCCTGAATCCGACAGTGGTTGAACCCTTGTCACGGAGGATGAATCCTCGCTGGGGAGATTGATTCTTCACCAGAAAAGACTGATTTCTCGTCGGCCGCTTTTTTGAGCGCCTGCGGCCAAAGCGAGGCTTTGTGCCAACGCCCAGTGCTTAAGCACGCCTAGGTGAGCGCCTTTTTGAACTAAAGAATAGCTAATCTAACACAAAAACTTATTTCACAGATGTTAACTAAAAGTATATATATAAGACCAAAGAAACCACATGGCTCACAAGAACCATCTTATTTCATAGCAGGGAAAGGACTGAAAAGGACAATAACTCCATTGCTATGTAAATAGTTAATCTTACACTGAAATTTATTTGACAGATGGTAATTAAAAATAATCGGACCGGAGAAACTACATAGCTCACAAGAACCATCTAATTTCACAGGCCAACTAATACATTCAGTGCACAATTTTTTCCAGGTTCTCAAAAATAAGTTGGTAATGCTAAGATCTTAAGCACCAAACTGCACCAGCAGCTAATAGAACCATATTCTCAATTTAGAAAAGATCCATGTCGATCCCAAGATAGCAAGATATACAAGTGGAGAAAGACAAAACAGATTTCAGATATAATAGACATAACAGTTAAAAAAAGGTAAATCAAAATAAAACTTCAATAGACGAATCTAAGTCGACATTATTTCAGTACCGGAGCAACTATTTTCTCCAGCCACGAGCTCTTCGCAGGTTTGGCTTCAGATGATTCAAGAACCCTAAATCCCATCCATTACCTTTGTCATCTGAAAAAATGCCAGAAGGATCAATAAGCCCAAAAACTTATACAAACGAAATGGCTAAAGAAATGCCGAGGGGAGCATTCTCCTCCTAAGAAAATTTTCAAGCACAGCCTGAGAGGAGCAAATGGTAAGTCCGCCAAAAATATGAAGTTGGTTTCTCAGGGACACAACATTTGGTTTCATTAGATAATCTAAATCAAAAACATGCTCTACTTTTGTGTAGAAAAGTGAAGATCTACAAAAACAATCAACATGACAAACTTCTTTCAGTCAAGGGCAAACTTCTGTGAGTCCCATAGCATAACATCAATTTTAGGATGCAAAGGTGTTCCCTGAAAGAAAGGCAGTTCAACAAAAATAGAAAAAAAGCTATAACAAAAGCCAATACAGAGTCGCTGCTCAGGCCAAGAAAAAAAACTATAACAAAACTGGAATTAGTATTCTCGGAGTTCCTTCTCCAGGAAGATACAATAATTAAGATTAAGTGGTAGGAATCAACGAGCTAGATTACTTTCTTTATAATATATATATACAGGTCTGGCCCTTTCGAATTCAAATAAAACATCAACAATCGGAACTTAAGTTCCGGCTGTTGTTTCTTAAATTTTGGTTGTAGTTTCTTAAGTTTCGATTGGAATTGTACTTTTGCGTTAATTGAGGAATATGTCTATTTTTTCTGGGTCTAGAACCTGTACTTATTGAAATTGACTGGGCTTCAAATTGCTGTCATGGTATCGAATACGATATTTATCTAATTGAATAAAAAAGGGGAGGATGCGTGTGCAGAGATCAGACCTGCTTGCGCAATCAGTATAGTGCCATACGTCGAACCTTTATAACTTAAGTAGCAATCACTGGAACCTGGGGCAAAAAATCATGCATTTTGTTAGAAATGACCATGACGGCAAACACGTGCAGTACCACTCCTAGTTTCAACAGGAACAATAGCAGTAGAACAGAACTGATTCACAATAACAGTTTACCATCACAACTAACATGATGGATGAACCAAACAGAGAGGTGAGCGGATACTGTAGGCGGAGAATAGGGCTTGTTCGGTTAGGCAGGGTTTGAAGAGGTTTGGAAGGGATTAAACCCCTTGCAAGTCAAAATCCCTTTCAATCCCTTTGGTGAGGGGATTAACCGAACAGGGTCACGCGGAAGTGAGCACCTGAGGTG
>NC_041393.1:42958080-43061270 GCF_002162155.2 Triticum dicoccoides
GTCTCCTCGAAGACGGCGCGGCGAAGAGACGAGCATTCCGCGGGAGAGGCGACGACATGAGCAGGCGGGGCGGCGGCGGCGGCGCCGCTTGTTGTCTCGGTCGGTGGCAGCGGCAGGTTTTTCTATGGCAGGAGGGATTCGAGAGAAAAAACTATAGGACGCTCATTGCGTCAAAATGACGGGGCTTCGCAAAAAGGAGGGGAACCAAGCGAACCGGGGATGATCGGGCCCATTTGCGTAAATATACAATAGAATTAGAACAAACCGGGGATGGAACATCCTAGAAGCTTCCTACCAAGTTTTTACCATCTTTGAGAACCTTCAAGAAGGTTCCTGAAGTGGTTTTTTCCTTCATTTTTCTGTTTCTTTTTCTTTATATATTTTTATCTCTTTTATTTGAAAAAATGCTCGAGAATTTCAAATACTACTCAAATTTCAAAATATATTCCTTTTTAAAAAAAAGCGAATTTTTTCAAAATTGTTTGCATTAATTTCCCTTCCCTTTTTCTTTTTGATTTCCTTGTTTTTCCTTTTTCACTTTTTCAAACATTTACACCCTCCAATCCAAAATAAGTATCACTGTTTTGTATGGAGATTAGCAAAAAACCTAAAAAATTAAAATATTGTTCTTGTTTTCAAAATTTGTTCACGAATTCAAAAATATTCAGGAATTTTTTTAAAAAGTTCTTGTTCTCAAAATTTGCTCAAAAATAAAAAAATGTTCAGAAATTTCAAAAAATCTTTGTTGTTTACAAAATTCTTTACCAATTCAAAACAATGTTTATGGTTCAAAAAAATGTTCTCCATTTCAAAAAAAATTGGAAAATCATAAATGTTTCATTTTTCAAAAATAATTTCACAAGTTCAAAAAAGTTTGCATTTTCAAAAATTGTTCGTGAACTTGTTCACATATTTAAAAAACTTGGTCGAACTTCTTAAACATTTGTTCACATATTCAAAAACTGTTTTGATTTTCCAAAAAATGTATATATTTTTTGAATTTTGTTCACAAATTCAAAAAATATTTGTACTTTTTCAAAATGTTTCTATTTTTTTTAAAGTTGGTTCTTTAAGGTATATGTTGCTTTGCAATCAACAATGCTAGTCCGCTCCGCTGGCTAGGAATACCCATTCACCAAGGTCACTAGTTCAATTCCTCGCCAGTGCGCCGCACTTTTTTGCGATTCTTTTCGGCCAATAGTAACGCTCAATGTGATGCCGCCCCATGGGCCGGCGCAGTCGGGCTTCCTCCTTTGCGCGGCACCGCCTATTTAACACAAAGAGCGTCAAATAGGGGCTCTTGGATTTGAGCCAGAACCAGGCAATTAGCTCTGTTTTGGCAGAAAGTCCGCTCCAGCGATTGAAATCACTAATTAACGAGTACTCGTTGCAAAAAACACTTCACCTTCCCAGGTCGTGACCCGGGAGTTTTTTCTTTTTTGTAGGTCCGTTTATTCAAAACGCTTTATCTCTTAAATCGTACGTCCAAATCTCGAACCGTTTTCATTATTAGATTCCTCGCGTCGAGATCTTAAAAACTAGATCCCATGTTGATGGGTTTTGACAAACTTTTTTTTCACGAAAAAAAACGGACGAAAAAAACCAGACGAAAAAAACGAACAGGGAGCACGATTTTTTCCTTTCCGAAAGAGACACGCCCGTGCCTCTCGCGAAATCACAATTGTGCCTCTCGTGGAAGCAAAACCGTGACTCGTGAAAAGAAAAAACAGAAAACGCGTTTTTTTTCTGTTTCCAAGAGGCACCGCCGTGACTCTCGCGAAAGCACAACCATGCCTCTCGCGAAAGCAAAATAGTGACTCTCGCGGAAGAAAAAAAAGAAAATGCGTATATTTTTTCCCTTTCCGAGAGGCACGGCCGTGACTCTCGCGGAAGCACAACCGTGCCTCTCGCGAAAGCAAAATCGTGACTCTCGAGAAAAAAAACAAAAAACGTGTTTTGTTTTTCCCTTTTCGAGAGGCACGGCCGTGACTCTCGCGAAAGCACAACTGTGCCTCTCGCGGAAGCGAAACCGTGACTCTCGCGAAAGAAAAAGAAACAGAAAACGCGTTTTTCCCTTTCCAAAAGGCACGACCGTGACTCTCGCTAAAGCAAAATCGTGACTTTCGTGAAAGAAAGAAAAAACATGTTTTTGCGCGCAAAAAAATTTTAATTTTTTTTATCAAAAAACTAAGGAAGACCGGAGAAAAACTAAAACGTCAAAAAAATGAAAAAAAACGTTTAAAAAGCCGAAAACGCGTGCGGAAAATAAATAAAAACAAAATTCGGAGGGAGCGTCCAAAGCGCGACACGTGGCGAGTGGCTGAGAGCGCCAAGTGTCGCTGATCGTTGCGAGGCTTCTGAAGGAGCGCTCGTTAACTAGTTGCTCCCGCCAACGATGAGCCCATTACCCATTAGGAAGGAGATATGTATCTTCAACCCCCTTCTAAAAAAAACAACGTATCGTCAATCCCCTAAAACTATTGGGTTTTCCATTTATCTTCATTTTCGAGGTGTTTCTTTTGTGTGTTTCTTCTGTTTCTTGGGTTTTTGGGGCTTTTTTTCTTTTTTTTTCTTCAATGCATTGCAACAATTTTTAAAACCCATGTGTTCATTTTACGTATGCATCAAGAACACTTTATATACTTTGTTTAACATTTTTTAAATATATGGTTAACATTTAAAAAAATGTTGACTACTTTTTTCATACATATTGTGATTTTCAGTATATATATACGGAAAATGCATCCTACTACCGGGTGTAGCTACACCAATCTCTCATATACTATCATGTGGTAGTACATACTCTACTTTATTATTTTTAGTATGTTCACATATAATATCTAAGGTACTCCAAAGTGAGTTATATGAAAAAATTGCAAGTGAGCCCATAGTTTTATCATGTTTGTGAAATACGTACATATTTGTACGCAAAATGGAGTATACACAAAATATGATACATACTACCAAAAGAAAGTAGATATACTACCTAAACATTCTTATATACTACATACTATGCGCACATGTTCTTCGATATGATATATACTACCTAGAACGTATGAAACAAAAGTGGGAGTAGCTACACCCGGTAGTAGAAAAAAATTGTCATATATATATATATATATATATATATATATATGGAATGGTTTTTATACATTCTTAATTTTTTTTGAATTTATTATTAACTTATTTCTCCACGATGAGCAATTCTTTTCCTAATAATAAAGCACTGATTGACTTCGTTCACCGTCACAATACGCTTCTTCCCGTAAATTTACGCTTTCAGTTTCAAGCCTACGTATATCCAAGGTGGTACTAAAATAATGTGCGTGTCTGATTGTTAGTCGTGTGTGCTGCAGTCGTCCAGCGTCGATTTCAGCCCGTCTTCCGCGATCATCCTATGATGTGGGCCAACGAAGGTACGATATGGCCCAGCGAAGAACAGCCCAGTGCAGTCTAGGGGAGGGAAAAAATAATAGCCGGTTTGCTGATTCAAACTCGTGACCTCATACCTTAGGACTAAGAGCATCTCCAGCCGTTCGGCCCCCCAGGGCGCCGAAAAAGAGCGGCCTGACAAACTAAGGTGTAGCCTAGTGGCGGGAAGGGGCCGATGCCTTCCCACCCACCCAGGTTCAAGGCATGATACTCGTAACTTGGGTTTGTTGCACCTATTATACTGTAGTGACCTCCCTTACAATCTTACTGTAAAAATAAAGAGCGGTCTGGGGGCGAACCGGCGCTAGATTGGCCCCTGGGGTTCGTTTCTCCCCGGCCACGCCCCCAGGTGCCGCCCCCAAGGCGCCCCATATTCAAACTGAATCATTCCCACTCCAAAAAAGTCACAATCCGACGATCATCGCAATAGTTCGGCGATTCGGTGCCCCAGTTCGGTGATCAAATGAAAGGATGCGCAGTAGTTCGGCGCACAAAAAAGGAAGGATGCGGAAGGAATGCATCAAACGTCGAGCTCGACCTTCGGCGTCGTCATCGGGGTACGCGGGCTGGGAGGAGTTGGCGCGGCTTCCGGACTGGTCGGCGCGGCTTCTGTGCTGCCGGGCGTCACGGAGGCATCGTCGATGGGGTCGGGCGTCGCGGAGGCATCGTCAGTCGGGCTGGACGGCAGCGTCGGCATCGGCGCTGGCGTCGCCGGTATCTGGTTCAGGATGAGGCCACGCTCTGCCAAGAACCATGCCTTGAGCTTCTCGTCGCCGCTCTGGAGCATGTCGGCGCCCCCCATCAATAAAGCCAGGTCGTTGTTCCTCTTCTTCGCGGCGACGTTGGACCGGAGCAAGTCGAGTTTGACGGCGATGTTCGTCATCAAAGCAGCCCACCACGCCTCAGTTTTCTTTTCTCGCTGGGTGGCCCTGGTCTTGGCGTCGGCGACGCAGTGCTCGATGGACTCTTGCACGCGTGCGACAGCCGACTCTGCATGTTTCGCCTTCTTGGCCCCTTTGTTGTCGTCCGGGCGCCCGTCGGCCGCAACCGGGGTCGGCGCGTCCGGTTTGTACGTCTCCTTGGCCTTGGCGAGGGTGCGCCGGACAGCCGCCCACTTCTCGCACTTGTCGATCCGCTTGAAGACGTAGAGGTACTTGAACTCTAGGTCACTGTTGTCATCGCGGAACATGGCGAACATGCGTAGCAGCTGCGCCGAGGAAAGAACATCACTCGGCGCTAGCGCGTGTGTTAGAGTTGTGTCGAATATTATGTACAAGGTAGGTTACAGTTGAACTTTGAGTTGTATTGTGTTTAGATAGGATATGGAGTCGTGTCCAAGTAGGACACTTGTATCCTAGACCTCTCTTACATAGCGGGGGTAGACACACAATGTAACCTATGACAACATAATAGCACAGGCGCGCAAGGGGGAGCCGGCGGCGTGTGCCGGCGCCCGGGTGGCCGGTGTGCAGTATTGTGATGGTGTCACGGGGAGGAGCGCCTGTAGTCAGGCCCCGGGGATGTAGCCATATCGGTGAACCTCGTTAACAAATCTCGATGTCGTGCTCGTGTGATTGCTTGATCCTCGGATGATCGACGGTATGCTTCGGATTTATTCTAACAAATGGTATCATGAGCAACGTTGAAAAGATCTGAGAGGCGATCAAGGTTGATCTAGAGGAGGAATGAAGCATCGACAGAAATCTGCAGGAGCAATCTGGAAGCGATCTCGGCGAGTTGCAGCATTTGCCGGCGTACAGGCGAGACGTGCGGCGGTCAATCAGGTGGATCGGTCGGGCGAGCGTCACGCTGCCGTGCGCGTAAGTGTTGTGGGTCTTTGACTTATGATGGCCCATGGCAGGAGGCCCATCCAAGGGTGCCAGCCTGATAGTTGGAGGCAAAGGCAACGGGGGTGTTGGTTCGCTGGAGATCGAGGAAGCGTGCGCTTGAGATTTGTTTTGAAAAAAATAAATTTGGGACCGAGTCCCTGGAGGCAACGGCCTCTCGTTGCGACGCGGAAGGAGGCAGATCGAATCGGCAAGAAGTAAATCCATCGTTGTATTGGGCATCCATCGAGTAGCGTGAGGCTTTGGCAGAGATGATTGCTAGCATCGGAAGTTGAACCAAGACATGAGCAAAATTCACGTGAAGACCAGCTAGTTGGAAGTGCTAGTAGTGCGTGGAGGTTTCATTCATGCACTTGGGGATCACGGGAAGACTACTCGGTTTTTTTTTTGCAAGGTCAGCCATACAAAGAACCATGACGTTAACGGGTACCAGGTTTGAGGTGGAAAAGTTCACGGAACTGAAAACCTTGGGTTATGGCAGACAATGGTGGAAGATTTGTTGGCACAACAGGGATGCTTGTTGGCGTTGCGGGAAGTCATGTCAACGGTGATGGAATTATCATGTGATGGATGGAAATTTCGTGGAAGACGATTTGAGAACCTTGAGCGTGTCATACAGTCGAAGGAGTTCGGCTGGGTCGGACTGGACAGTCTGACGGGATCGACGCAAGTCGGTTGGTACAGAAGACGGTGGTGGAATCGGCGACAACGTCATAGGAGCGTGATGCTGATGGTGACCGACTTCTAGGCGTGGAAACACGTGGTGCACATGGCCGAGGCTTATGTGGCTTCGACAAGACTATGGCGTGGGGTTGATTCAAGATGGCGTACGCATGTGAGCTTGAAGTCGACGGGACGCAAGGATGGACTGATCATCTACCATGGAGTCATGTTGAAGGTGGAGCTGGAGTTTGGAAGACTTCACTCGGTGCTGATTGAGAGGCTACGACGTAAGTCGACGGGGTCGAAGCCTATTCGGCAGGCAAGGAAAAGCGAGTGACACGTAGTTCGGACTGGAGCCCAGTGGTCTGATGGAAGCATGAAACTCGTCATCGGTCGGTGATGATCGGTGGTACTCTGCAGTGGGCATTGAGTGGTGTGGGTTCGCGACCCTTGAGACTCGACTGGGACAGCGGAGGCTCGACGCGGTAATAGCGGCGAGGCGTGCGGTACGCATGGGACATGGAGACGGGCCAAGGCTCTGGTGGTCATACATGTGGTGAGACAACTGCGAATTTGACTCGGGATGACTACAAGCAATGGGGAAATTCCTTCAAGTTTCAGACGGACGGTCAAGAAAGGAGCGGTGATATTGAGTTCAGGTAACTCTTATGTGTGACACCCAATATGTGAGTTGTTCACTTTCACGCAGGTCAGTGATCAGTGTGTGATGGTGTTGGACGGATACTCTGAAAGTTGGGAGCACAAACCAGAGTAACAAGGAATTTAATTTTGCTCGAGTGTTGACTGTTGTCAAGAAAAGAAGGACTACAAGTTGCAGGTGGAGTCATATGGAGTCTTTGGAGTAGCAGCGGTGCTCATGGGATAAGCTCAAGTCCAATGTACATGGAAGTTTGACACATGGACGAATCCAGGGTGGTGGAGAATATTCGCCAAGGTGGAGTTTGTTAGAGTTGTGTCGAATATTATGTACAAGATAGGTTACAATTGGACTCTGAGTTGTATTGTGTTTAGATAGGATATGGAGTCATGTCCAAGTAGGACACTTGTATCCTAGGCCTCTCTTATATAGTGGGGGTAGACACATAATGTAACCTATGCCAACATAATAGCACAGGCGCGCAAGGGGGAGCCGGCGGCGTGTGCCGGCGCCCGGGTGGCCGGTGTGCAGTATTGTGACGGTGTCACAGGGAGGAGCGCCCGTAGTCAGGCCCCGGGGATGTAGCCATATCGGTGAACCTCGTTAACAAATCTCGGTGTCGTGCTCGTGTGATTGCTTGGTCCTCGGATGATCGACGGTATTCCTCGGATTTATTCTAACAACACACGGGCGCGCACACGGCGAAAGCAAATAGTGAGAATGGCATGCTATACCTGATCCTCGATGCTGATGCCTCTCTCCGGGTGAGCCACGACCTCCTCAATGATCCCATGCCATTTGTTGCATGCCGTTTGAATGAGCCCCCAATGGTTCGCCATCGCCTTCGACCCACGCTTCATGTGGATGCCTTTGAAGTAGGGGTCGACGAGCTTGCGCTTGTCGAACTCGGCCTTGATGCGGGCCTAATACGTCTCAATGTTCTGGTTCGTGTCGGTGACCGGGTCGAGGTAGACGACATTCTACGCTTCGGCGAGGCACTCATCTTCCTTGGACGCCCACTTGATGCACGGCTCGCCGGTCTTGCCGTCTTCTTCTTCTTCTTCTTCTTGTCTTTCCTCGTCAGCACCGGCTCCTCCTCCTCTTCTTCCTTCTCCTCCGGCTCTTCCTCGCCGTAGTCGAGCTCGTCGTCCATGTCGTCGAGATCAATCGAGTCGTCTTGGGTAGTGAACCCGGGGGAAGCGGCGGCAGCGGCCGAGCCGGCTGCGATGATGTCTTCCATGTCGGCCTCCGTCGCGTCGGCATCGCCAAGATGCGACGAGGAGGAGGCTTGCAAGTAGAGGCCGCAGCAGAGAGGTGGCGTCGGTGAGGCTGCATAGTTCGGCGGCGAGTGCTACCTCTTGAGCATGCGTTGGTTTTTCCCTTGAAGAGGAAAGGGTGATGCAGCAAAGTAGTGTAAGTATTTCCCTCAGTTTTTGAGAACCAAGGTATCAATCCAGTAGGAGGCTCCTCAAAAGTCCCACGCACCTACACAAACAAACAAGAACCACGCAACCAATGCGATAAAGGGGTTGTCAATCACTTCACGGTAACTTGTGAAAGTGAGATGTGATAGAGATAATAAGATAAGATAAATATTTTTGGTATTTTTATGATATAGATTGGAAAGTAAAAGATGCAAATAAAAGTAGATGGAAAACTTATATGATAAAAGATAGACCCGGGGGCCATAGGTTTCACTAAGGCTTCTCTCAAGATAGCATAAGTATTACGGTGGGTGAACAAATTACTGTCGAGCAATTGATAGAAAAGCGCATAGTTATGAGATTATCTAGGCATGATCATGTATATAGGCATCACGTCCGTGACAAGTAGATCGAAACGATTCTCCATCTACTACTATTACTCCACACATTGACCGACTCCTGCCTGCATCTAGAGTATTAAGTTCATGAAGAGCAGAGTAACGCATTAAGAAAGATGACATGATGTAGAGGGATAAACTCATGCAATATGATATAAACCCCATCTTTTTATCCTCGATGGCAACAATACAATACGTGCCTTTCTGCCCCTGCTGTCACTGGGAAATGACACCGCAAGATTGAACCCAAAGCTAAGCACTTCTCCCATTGCAAGAAAGATCAATCTAGTAGGCCAAACCAAACTGATAATTCGAAGAGACTTGCAAAGATAACCAATCACACATAAAAGAATTCAGAGAAGATTCAATTATTTCTCATAGATAAACTTGATCATAAATCCAGAATTCATTGGATCTCGACAAACACACCGCAAAAAGAGTTACGTCGAATAGATCTCCAAGAAGATCGAGGAGAACTTTGTATTGAGATTCAAAGAGAGAGAAGAAGCCATCTAGCTAATAACTATGGACCTGAAGGTCTGTGGTAAACTACTCAACACTCATCGGAGAGGCCTTGGAGATGATGTAGAGGCCCTCCGTGGTCGATTCCCTCTCCGACGGAGCGCCGACGAAGGCTCCAAGATGGGATCTCACGGATACAGAAGGTTGCAGTGGTGGAATTAGGTTTTCCTGGTGCTCCTGGATGTTCTCGGGGTACGTGGATATATATAGGAGGAAGAAGTAGGTCGGTGGTGTTGGGAAACGTAGTAATTTCAAAAAATTACCTACACACACGCAAGATCATGCCGATGCATAGCAATGAGAGGGGAGAGTGTTGTCCACGTACCCTCGTAGACCAAAAGCGGAAGCGTTAGCATAACGCGGTTGATGTAGTCGTATGTCTTCACGGCCTGACCGATCAAGCACCGAAAGCACGACACCTCCGAGTTCTTGCACACGTTCAGCTCGATAACGTCCCTCAAACTCCGATCCAGCCGAGTGTCGAGAGAGAGTTCCGTCAGCACGACGGCGTGGTGACGATGATGATGTTCTACCGACGCAGGGCTTCGCCTAAGCACCGCTACGATATTATCAAGGTGGAATATGGTGGAGGGGGGCACCACACACGGCTAATAGATCTCAAGGATCAATTGTTGTTGTGTCTAGAGGTGACCCCCTGCCCCCATATATAAAGGAGCAAGGGGGAGGGGGCGGCTGAACAGGAGGGGGCACGCCAGGAGGAGTCCTTTTCCCACTGGGAGTAGGACTCCCTCCTTTCCTTGTCCAAGTAGGAGAGGGGGAAGGAAGGGAGAGAGGGAAGGAAGGAAAGGGGGGCGCCGCCCCCCTCCTTGTCCTATTCGGACTAGAGGGGAGGGGGCGCGGCCTGCCCTGTCTGCCCCTCCTCTTCTCCACTTTGGACCCATGAGGCCCATTAGCCCCCCGGGGGGTTCCGGTAACCCCCCCGGTACTCCGGTATATATCCGATAACCCCCGGAACCATTCTGGTGTCCGAATATAGTCGTCCAATATATCAATCTTCATGTCTCGACCATTTCGAGACTCCTCGTCATGTCCGTGATCACATCCGGGACTCCGAACTATCTTCGGTACATCAAAACACATGAACTCATAATATAACTGTCATCTAACTTTAAGCATGCGGACCCTACGGGTTCGAGAACTATGTAGACATGACTGAGACACGTCTCCGGTCAATAACCAATAGCGGAACTTGGATGCTCATATTGGCTCCTACATATTCTACGAAGATCTTTATCGGTCAAACCGCATAACAACATACATTGTTTCCTTTGTCATCGCTATGTTACTTGCCCGAGATTCGATCATCGGTATCTCAATACCTAGTTCAATCTTGTTACCGGCAAGTCTCTTTACTCGTTATGTAATGCATCATTCCGTAACTAACTCATTAGCTACATTGCTTGCAAGGCTTATAGTGATGTGCATTACCGAAAGGGCCCAGAGATACCTCTCCGACAATCGGAGTGACAAAACCTAATCTCGAAATACGCCAACTCAACATGTACCTTTGGAGACACATGTAGAGCTCCTTTATAATCACCTAGTTACATTGTGACGTTTGGTAGCACACAAAGTGTTCCTTCGGTAAACGGGAGTTGCATAATCTCATAGTTGTAGGAACATGTATAAGTTATGAAGAAAGCAATAGCAGCATACTAAACGATCAAGTGCTAAGCTAACGGAATGGGTCAAGTCAATCACATCATTCTCTAATGATGTGATCCCATTAATCAAATGACAACTCATGTCTATGGCTAGGAAACTTAACCATCTTTGATTCAACGAGCTAGTCAAGTAGAGGCATAGTGACACCCTGTTTGTCTATGTATTCACACATGTATCAAGTTTCCGGTTAATACAATTCTAGCATGAATAATAAACATTTATCATGAAATAAGGAAATAAATAATAACTTTATCATTGCCTCTAGGGCATATTTCCTTCAGTCTCCCACTTGCACTAGAGTCAATAATCTAGTTCACATCATCATGTGATTTAACACCAATATTCATATCTGTATATGATTAATACCCATAGTTCACATCGTCATGTGATCAACACCCAAGGGGTTTACTAGAGTCAATAATCTAGTTCACATTGGTATGTGATTAACACCCAAAGAGTACTAAGGTATGATCATGTTTTGCTCGTGAGAGAAGTTTAGTCAATGGGTCTGTCACATTTAGAGCCGTATGTATTTTGCAAATATTCTATGTCTACAATGCTCTGCACGGAGCTACTCTAGCTAATTGCTCCCACTTTCAATATGTATCCATATTGAGACTTAGAGTCATCTGGATTGGTGTAAAAGCTTGCACCGATGTAACTCTTTACGATGGGCTCTTTTATCACCTCCATAATCGAGAAATATTTCCTTAGTCCTTACTAAGGATATTCTTGACCACTGTCGAGTGATCTACTCTTAGATCAAAATTGTACTCCCTTGCTAAACTCAGAGCAAGGTATACAATAGGTCTGGTACACAGCATATCATACTTAATAGAACGTATGTTTGAGGCATAGGGAATGCCTTTTCATTCTCTTTCTATTTTCTGCCATAGTCGGGTTTTAAGTCTTACTCAACTTCACACCTTGCAAAGAACTCCTTCTTTGACTGTTCCATTTTGAATTACTTCAAAATCTTATCAAGGTATGTACTCATTGAAAAATCTTACCAAGCGTCTTGATCTATCTCTATAGATCTTGATGCTCAATGTGTAAGCAGCTTCACCGAGGTCTTTCATTGAAAAACTTTTATTCAAGTATCCTTTTATGCTATCCAGAAATTCTATATCATTTCCAATCAATAATATGTCGTCCACATATAATATCAGAAATGCTACAGAGCTCCCACTCACTTTCTTGTAAATACTGGCTTCTCCAAAAGTCTGTATAAAACCATATGCTTTGATCACACTATCAAAGCGTTTATTCCAACTCCAAGAGGCTTGCACCAGTCCATAAATTGATCGCTGGAGCTTGCACACTTTGTTAGCACCTTTTGGATCGACAAAACCTTCTGGTTGCATCATATACAACTCTTCTTCTAGAAATCCATTCAGGAATGCAGTTTTGACATCCATTTTCCATATTTCATAATCATACAATGCAGCAATTGCTAACATGATTCGGACAGACTTAAGCATCGCTACGGGTGAGAAAGTCTCATCTTAGTCAACCCCTTGAACTTGTCAAAAACCTTTTGCAACAAGTCGAGCTTTGTAGACAGTAACATTACCATCAGCGTCAGTCTTCGTCTTGAAGATCCATTTATTCTCGATGACTTGCCGATCATCGGGCAAGTCAACCAAAGTCCATACTTTGTTCTCATACATGGATCCCATCTCAGATTTCATGGCCTCAAGCCATTTTTCGGAATCTGGGCTCATCATTGCTTCCTCATAGTTTGTAGGTTCATCATGGTCTAGTAACATGACTTCTAGAATAGGATTACCGTACCACTCTGGTGCAGATCTTAATCTGGAAGATCTACAAAGTTCGGTAGTAACTTGATCTGAAGCTTCATGATCATCATCATTAGCTTCCTCACTAATTGGTGTAGGAATCACTAGAACTGATTTATGTGATAAACTACTTTCCAATTTGGGAGAAGGTACAATTACCTTATCAAGCTCTACTTTCCTCCCACTCACTTCTTCCGAGAGAAACTCCTTCTCTAGAAAGGATCCATTTTAGCAACGAATATCTTGCCTTCGGATCTGTGATAGAAGGTGTACCCAACAGATTCCTTTGGGTATTCTATGAAGATGCACTTCTTCGATTTGGGTTCGAGCTTATCAGGTGAAACTTTTTCACATAAGCATCGCAGCCCCAAACTTTAAGAAACGACAACTTTGGTTTCTTGCCAAACCACAGTTCATAAGGCGTCGTCTCAATGGATTTTGATGGTGCCCTTTTTAACGTGAATGCAGCTCTCTCTAATGCATAACCCCAAAACGATAGTGGCAAATCGTTAAGAGACATCATAGATAGCACCATATCTAGTAAAGTACGATTACGACATTCGGACACACCATTACATTGTGGTGTTCCTGGTGGCGTGAGTGGTGAAACTATTTCACATTGTTTCAAATGAAGGCCAAACTCGTAACTCAAATATTCTTCTCTACGATCAGATTGTAGAAACTTTATTTTCTTGTTACGATGATTCTCCACTTCACTCTGAAATTCTTTGAACTTTTCAAATGTTTCAGACTTGTGCTTCATTAAGTAGATATACTCATATCTGCTCAAATCATCTGTGAAGGTCAAAAAATAACGATACCCGCCACGAACATCAACACTCATTGGACTGCATACATCGGTATGTATTATTTCCAACAAGTCAGTAGCTCGTTCCATTGTTCCGGAGAACGGAGTTTTAGTCATCTTGCCCCAAAGGCACGGTTCGCAAGCAGCAAATGATTCATAACCAAGTGATTCCAAAAATCCATCTTTATGGAGTTTCTTCATGCGCTTTACACCGACATGACCCAAACGGCAGCCATAAATAAGTTGCACTATCATTATCAACTTTGCATCTTTTGGCATCAATATTATGAATATGTGTATCACTACGATCGAGATCCAACAAACTATTTTCATTGGGTGTTTGACCATCGAAGGTTTTATTCATGTAAACAGAACAACAATGTTATTCTTTGACTTTAAATGAATAATCTTATTGCAATAAACATGATCAAATCATATGCATGCTCAACGCAAACGCCAAATAACATTTATTTAGGTTTAACACTAATCCCGAAAGTATAGGGAGTGTGCGATGATGATCATATCAATCTTGGAACCACTTCCAACACACATCATCACTTCACCCTCAAACTAGTCTCTGTTTATTCTGTAACTCCTGTTTCGAGTTACTAATTTTTAGCAACTGAACAAGTATCAAATACCCAGGGGCTACTATAAACACTAGTAAGGTACACTTTAATAATATGTATATCAAATATACACTTGTTCACTTTGCCATCTTTCTTATCCACCAAATATTCAGGGCATTTCCGCTTCTAGTGACCATTTCCTTTGCAGTGTAAGCACTTAGTTTCAGGCTTTGGTCCAGCTTTGAGCTTCTTCGCGGGAGTGACAACTTGCTTGTCATTCTACTTGAAGTTCCCATTCTTTCCCTTTGCCCTTTTCTTGAAACTAGTGGTCTTGTCAATCATCAACACTTGATGCTCTTTTCTTGATTTCTACCTTCGTCGATATGAACACCACGAAGAGCTCGGGAATCGTTTTCGTCATCCCTTGCATACTATAGTTCATCACGAAGTTCTAGTAAGTTGGTTATGGTGACTAGAGAACTCTATCAATCACTATCTTATCTGGAAGATTAACTCCCACTTGATTCAAGCGATTGTAGTACCCAGACAATCTGAGCACATGCTCACTAGTTGAGCAATTCTCCTCCACCTTTTAGCTATAAAACTTGTTGGAGACTTCATATCTCTCAACTCGAGTATTTGCTTGAAATATTAACTTCAACTCCTGGAACATCTCATATGCTCCATGACGTTCAAAACGTCGTTGAAGTCCCAATTCTAAGCCGTTAAGCATGGTGCACTAAACTATCAAGTAGTCATCATATTGAGCTTGCCAAACGTTCATAACGTTTGCATCTGCTCCTGCAATAGGTCTGTCACCTAGCGGTGCATCAAGGACATAATTCTTCTGTGCAGCAATGAGGATAAATCTCAGATCACGGATCTAATCCGCATCATTGCTACTAATATCTTTCAACATAGTTTTTCTCTAGGAACATATCAAAAATAAACATAGGGAAGCAACAACGTGAGCTATTGATCTACAACATAATTTGCAAAATACTATTAGGACTAAGTTCATGATAAATTAAAGTTCAATTAATCATATTACTTAAGAACTCCCACTTAGATAGACATCTCTCTAATCATCTAAGCGATCACGTGATCCAAATCAACTAAACCATGTCCGATCATCAGGTGAGATGGAGTAGTTTTCAATGGTGAACATCACTATGTTGATCATATCTACTATATGATTCACGCTCGACATTTCGGTCTCAGTGTTCCGAGGCCATATCTGTATATGCTAGGCTCGTCAAGTTTAACCTGAGTATTCCGCGTGTGCAACTGTTTTGCACCTGTTGTATTTGAACATAGAGCCTATCACACCCGATCATCACATGGTGTCTCAGCACGAAGAACTTTCGCAACGGTGCATACTCAGGGAGAACACTTATACCTTGAAATTTAGTGAGAGATCATCTTATAATGCTACCGTCAATCAAAGCAAAATAAGATGCATAAAGGATAAACATCACATGCAATGAATATAAGTGATATGATATGGCCATCATCATCTTGTGCTTGTGATCACCATCTCCGAAGCACCGTCATGATCACCATCGTCACTGGTGCGACACCTTAATCTTCATTGTAGCATTGTTGTCGTTTTGCCACCTATTGCTTCTACGACTATCGCTACCGCTTAGAGATAAAGTAAAGCAATTACAGGGCGATTGCATTGCATACAATAAAGCGACAACCATATGGCTCCTACCTGTTGCCGATAACTCGGTTACAAAACATGATCATCTCATACAATAAAATATAGCATCACGTCTTGACCATATCACATCACAACATGCCCTGCAAAAACAAGTTAGACGTCCTCTACTTTGTTGTTGCAAGTTTTTCGTGGATGCTACGGGCTGAGCAAGAACCGTTCTTACCTACGCATCAAAACCACAATGATAGTTCGTCAAGTTAGTGTTGTTTTAACCTTCTCAAGGACCGGGCGTAGCCACACTCGGTTCAACTAAAGTTGGAGAAACTGACACCCGCCAGCCACCTATGTGCAAAGCACGTCGGTAGAACCAGTCTCGCGTAAGCGTATGCGTAATGTCGGTCCAGGCCGCTTCATCCAACAATACCGCCGAACCAAAGTATGACATGCTGGTAAGCAGTATGACTTGTATCGCCCAGAACTCACTTGTGTTCTACTCGTGCATATAACATCTACGCATAAAACCAGGTTCGGAAGCCACTGTTGGGGAACGTAGTAATTTCAAAAAATTTCCTACGCACACGCAAGATCATGGTGATGCATAGCAACGAGAGGGGAGAGTGTTGTCCACGTACCCTCGTACACCGAAAGCAGAAGCGTTAGCACAACACGGTTAATGTAGTCGTACGTCTTCACGGCCTGACCGTTCAAGCACCGAAAGCACGGCACCTACGAGTTCTTGCACACGTTCAGCTCGATGATGTCCCTCGAACTCCGATCCAGCCGAGTGTCGAGGGAGAGTTCCGTCAGCACGACGGCGTGGTGACGATGATGATGTTCTACCAATGCAGGGCTTCGCCTAAGCACCGCTATGATATTATCGAGGTGGAATATGGTGGAGGGGGGCACCGCACACGACTAATAGATCTCAAGGATCAATTGTTGTTATGTCTAGAGGTGCCCCTGCCCCCGTATATAAAGGAGCAAGGGGGAGGGGGTGATACGTCCATTTTGCATCATGCTTTTATATCAATATTTATTGCATTGTGGGCTGTTATTACACATTATATCTCAATACTTATGGCTATTCTCTCTTATTTTACAAGGTTTACCATGAAGAGGGGGGATGCCGGCAGCTGGAATTCTAGCTGGAAAAGGAGCAAACGTTGGAAACCTATTCTGCACAACTCCAAAAGTCCTGAAACTCCATGAAACAACCTTTTGGATTTAATAAGAATTTATGAGCGAAAGAAATAGGCCAGGGGGCCCACACCCTGTCCAGGAGACAGGAGGGCGCCCCCCCATAGGGCGCGACCCCCTATCTCCTGGGCCCCATGGTGGGCCTCCGGCATCCATCTTCTGCTATATGAAGGGTTTTGTCCTGGAAAAAATCGTGGGCAAGCTTACGGGACGAAACTCCGCCACCACGAGGCGGAACCTTGGCGGAATCAATCTAGGGTTCTGGCAGAGCTGTTCTGCCGGGGACACTTCCCTCCGGGAGGGGGAAATCGTCACCAATGTCATCACCAACGATCCTCTCATCGAGAGGGGGTCAATCTCCATCAACATCTTCACCAGCACCATCTCCTCTCAAAACCCTAGTTCATCTCTTGTATCCAATCTTGTATCAAAACCACAAATTGGTACATGTGGGTTGCTAGTAGTGTTGATTACTCCTTGTAGTTGATGCTATTTGGTTTACTTGGTGGAAGATCATATGTTCAGATCCTTTATGCATATTATTACTCCTCTGATTATGAACATGAATATGCTTTGTGATCAGTTACGTTTGTTCCCGAGGACATGGGTAAAGTCTTGCTATTAGTAGTCATGTGAATTTGGTATTCGTTCGATATTTTGATGAGATGTATGTTGTCTTTTCCTCTAGTGGTGTTATGTGAACGTCGACTACATGACACTTCACCATTAATTGGGCCTAGAGGAAGGCATGGGGAAGTAATAAGTAGATGATGGGTTGCTAGAGTGACATAAGCTTAAACCCTAGTTTATGCGTTGCTTCGTTAGGGGTTGATATGGATCCATATGCTTAATGTTGTGGTTAGGTTTACCTTAATACCTTATTTTGTAGTTGTGGACGCTTGCAATAGGGGTTAATCATAAGTGGGATGCTTGTCCAAGTTAGGGCAGTACCCAAGTACCGGTCCACCCACATATCAAATTATCAAAGTACCGAACGTGAATCTTATGAACATGATGAAAACTAGCTTGACGATAATTCCCAATGTGTCCTCGGGAGCTCCTTCTTCATTATTAGAATTTGTCCAGGCTTATCCTTTGCTACATAAAGGATTGTGCCACCTTGCTGCACTTTATTTACTTTATTTACTTTTTACTCGTTACTATTTATCTTATCACAAAACTATCTATCACCTACTATTTCAGTGCTTGCAGAGAAAACCTTACTGAAAACCGCTTATCATTTCCTTCTGCTCCTCGTTGGGTTCGACACTCTTACTTATCGAAAGGACTACAATAGCTCCCCTATACTTGTGGGTCATCAAGACTCTTTTCTGGCGCCATTGCCTGGGAGTGTAGCGCTTTTGGTGAGTGGAACTTGGTAAGGAAACATTTATATAGTGTGCTGAAATTTTCTGTTACTTGTCACTATGGAAACTAATCCTTTGAGGGGCTTGTTTGGGGTATCTTTACCCCAACCAGAAGAGCAAAGAGATGCTCCTCAACCTACTGAACTTTATGAAAATATTCACTTTGAGATTCCTTCGGGTATGATAGAAAAACTGCTAGCTAATCCTTTTGCAGGAGACGGAACGTTGCATCCTGATTTACACCTTATCTTTGTGGATGAAGTTTGTGGATTATTTAAGCTTGCAGGTATTCCCGATGATGTTGTCAAAAGGAAGGTCTTCCCTTTATCTTTTAAGGGAGATGCAATGACATGGTATAGGCTATGTGATGATACGAGATCTTGGAATTATAAGTGATTGAAGTTGGAATTTCACTAGAAGTTCTATCCTATGCATCTTGTTCACCGTGATCGTAATTACATATATAATTTCTGGCCTCGCGAAGGAGAAAGCATCGCTCAAGCTTGGGGAGGCTTTAGTCAATGTTATATTCATGCCCCAATCATGAGCTCTCTCGGGAAATGATTATTCAGAATTTTTATGCTCGGCTTTCTCTTGATAATCGCAACTTGCTCGATACTTCCTGTGCTGGTTCCTATATGTTGAAGACTATTGATTTCAAATGGGACTTATTGGAAAGGATTAAATGCAACTCTGAAGATTGGGGTTCCGACGATGGTAAGGAGTCAGGTATGACACCTAAGTTTGATTGTGTTAAATCTTTTATGGATACCGATGCTTTCCGTGGATTTAGCTCTAAGTATGGACTTGACTCTGAGATAGTAGCTACTTTTTGTGAAACTTTTGCTACTCACGTTGATCTCCCTAAAGAGAAGTGGTTTAAATATAATCCTCCTGTTGAAGTGAAAGTAGTTGCACCTATTACAGTCGAAGAGAAGACTATTACATATAGTGATCCTATTATTCCTACTACTTATGTTGAAAAACCTCCTTTTCCTGTTAGGATAAAAGATCATGTTAAAGCTTCGACTGTTGTTCGTAAGAGTAATACTAGGACTTATACATCTCCTGAGAAAATTAATGTTGAACTTGGTATTGCTATGATTAAAGATCTCTTGGATGAGGACTTAGATGGGCATGTTGTTTCTTTCTTGGGTGAAACTGCTAATATTGCTAGACCCGATACTAAAACACGTAGACCTGTTGTAGGCACGCCTGTTATTTCTGTTAAAATAGGAGATCATTGTTATCACGGCTTATGTGATATGGGTGCTAGTGCTAGTGCGATACCTTATGATCTTTATAAAGAAATTATGCACGATATTGCACCTGTTGAATTAGAAGACATTGATGTTACTATTAAGCTAGGGACACCATTAAACCTATTGGGATTGTTAGAGATGTTGAAGTCTTGTGTGGGAAGATTAAATACCCTGCTGATTTTCTTGTTCTTGGTTCCCCACAAGATGATTTCTGTCCCATTATTTTTGGTAGACCCTTCTTGAATACTACTAGTGCTAAGATTAATTGTGAAAAGAATATTGTCACTGTTGGAATAGATGGTATGACTCATGAGTTTAATTTTGCTAAGTTTAGTAGACAACCTCGTGAAAGGGAACCACCTAGTAAGGATGAAAGTATTGGTCTTGCTTCCATTGCTGTTCCTCCAACTGATCCATTAGAACAATATTTGTTAGACCATGAAAACGATATGTTTATGAAGGAAAGGGAACAAATAGATGAAGTGTTCCTTAAACAAGAACCTATGCTGAAACATAACCTTCCCGTTGAAATTCTTGGGGATCCCCCTCCACCCAAGGGTGATCCCGTGTTTGAACTCAAACCATTACCTGATAATCTTAAGTATGCTTATCTTGATGAAAAAGAAATATATCCTGTTATTATTAGTGCTAACCTTTCAGAGAAAGAAGAAGAAAGATTATTGAAAACTCTGAAGAAGCACCGAGCTGCTATTGGATATACTCTGGATGATCTTAAGGGCATTAGTCCCACATTATGTCAACACAAAATCTCAGTGGAGAAAGATGCCAAACCAGTTAGAGATCCTCAAAGACGATTAAATCCCAAAATGAAGGAAGTGGTAAGAAAGGAGATACTAAAGCTCCTTGAGGCAGGTATTATTTATCCCATTGCTGATAGTGAATGGGTAAGCCCTGTCCATTGTGTCCCTAAAAAGGGAGGTATTACCGTTGTTCCTAATGATAAAGATGAATTGACCCCGCAAAGAATTTTTACAGGCCATAGGATGGTAATTGATTTTCGTAAGTTAAATAAAGCTACTAAGAAAGATCATTACCCTTTACCTTTCATTGATCAAATGCTAGAAAGGCTATCCAAACACACATATTTTTGCTTTTTAGATGATTATTCTAGCTTCTCTCAAATACCTGTGTCCGCGCAGGATCAATCTAAAACTACTTTTACTTGCCCTTTTGGTACTTTTGCTTATAGACATATGCCTTTTGGTTTATGTAATGCACCTTCTACCTTTCAAAGATGCATGATGGCTATATTTTTTGATTTTTGTGAAAAGATTTGTGAGGTATTCATGGATGACTTCTCCGTCTATGGATCCTCTTTTGATGATTGTTTGAGCAACCTTGATCGAGTTTTGCAGAGATGCGAAGACACTAGTCTCGTCCTGAATTGGGAAAAGTGTCACTTTATGGTTAATGAAGGCATTGTCTTGGGGCACAAGATCTCCGAGAGAGGTATTGAAGTTGATAAAGCCAAAGTTGATGCTATTGAAAAGATGCCATGTCCCAAGGACATAAAAGGTATAAGAAGTTTCCTTGGTCATGCCGGCTTTTATAGGAGGTTCATTAAGGACTTTTCTAAAATCTCTAGGCCTCTGACTAATTTATTGCAAAAAGATATTCCCTTTGTCTTTGATGATGATTGTGTAGAAGCATTTGAAACACTTAAGAGATCTTTGATCACTGCACCTATTGTTCAGCCACCTGATTGGAATTTACCTTTTGAAATTATGTGCGATGCTAGTGATTATGCTGTAGGTGCTATTTTAGGGCAAAGAGTCGATAAGAAATTGAATGTTATCCAGTATGCTAGTAAGACTCTTGATACTGCCCAGGGAAATTATGCTACTACTGAAAAGAAGTTCTTAACAGTTGTGTTTGCATGTGATAAGTTTAGACCTTATATTGTTGATTCAAAAGTTACTATTCACACTGATCATGCTGCTATTAAATATCTTATGGAAAAGAAAGATGCTAAGCCTAGACTCATTAGATGGGTTATCTTGCTCCAAGAATTTGACTTGCATATTATTGATAGAAAGGGAGCTGAGAACCCTGTTGCAGATAACTTGTCTAGGTTAGAGAATGTTCTTGATGACCCACTACCTATTAATGATAGCTTTCCTGATGAACAACTAGCGGTCGTCAATGCTTCTCGTACTGCTCCTTGGTATGATGACTATGCTAATTACATTGTTGCTAAATATATACCGCCTAGTTTCACATACCAGCAAAAGAAAAAGTTCTTTTATGATTTAAGACATTACTTCCGGGATGATCCACACCTTTATAAAGAAGGAGTTGATGGTATTATTAGACGTTGCGTACCTGAGCATGAACAGGAACAAATCCTACGCAAGTGTCACTCTGAATCCTATGGAGGACACCACGCTGGAGATAGAACTGCACACAAGGTACTACAATCTGGTTTTTATTGGCCTACTCTCTTCAAAGATGCTCGTAAGTTTGTCTTATCTTGTGATGAATGTCAAAGAATAGGTAACATTAGTAGACGTCAAGAAATGCCTATGAATTATTCTCTTATTATTGAACTATTTGATGTTTGGAGATTTGATTATATGGGACCTTTTACTCCCTCCAATGGTTATACACATATTTTAGTTGCTGTTGATTACGTTACTAAGTGGGTAGAAGCTATTCCAACTAGTAGTGCTGATCATAACACTTCTATTAAAATGCTTAAAGAAGTTATTTTTCCGAGGTTTGAAGTCCCTAGATATCTTATGACTGATGGTGGTTCACACTTTAATCATGGTGCTTTCCGTAAGATGCTTGTTAAGTATGATGTCAATCATAGAATCGCATCTCCTTATCACCCGCAGTCTAGTGGTCAAGTAGAGTTGAGCAATAGAGAGCTCAAATTAATTTTGCAAAAGAATGTGAATAGATCTAGAAAGAATTGGTCCAAAAAACTTGATGATGCATTATGGGCCTATAGAACTGCATACAAAAATCCTATGGGTATGTCTCCTTATAAGATGGTTTATGGAAAAGCATGTCATTTACCTCTTGAACTTGAACATAAAGCATATTGGGCTATTAAGGAGCTCAATTATGACTTCAAACTTGCCGGTGAGAAAAGGTTATTTGATATTAGCTCACTTGATGAATGGAGAACCCAAGCATATGAGAATGCCAAGCGTTTCAAAGAAAAAGTCAAACACTGGCATGATAAGAGGATACAAAAGCATGAGTTTAACGTAGGAGATTATGTGTTATTATTCAACTCTCGTTTAAGATTTTTTGCAAGAAAACTTCTTTCAAAATGGGAAGGTCCCTGCATTATCGAGGAGGTCTATCGTTTTGGTCTATAAAAATCAACAACTTCGAAGGCACAAATCCAAGGGTGGTAAACGGTCAAAGAATTAAACATTATATTTTAGGTAATCCTATCAATGTTGAAACTAATATTATTGAAACCATAACCCCTGAGGAATACATAAGAGACACTTTCCAGAACGTTCCAAACTCCGAAAAGGCATAGGTACGTGGTACGGTAAGTAAACCGACTCTAAAACAACTCTAATGGCAATTTTTAACGGTTTTGGATTATTTAAGAATTTTAGGAAGAAAGAAGTAGTCCGAAAGGGACACGAGGCTCCCACGAGAGAGGAGGCCGCCCCCCTGTAGGGCGCCCCCTGTCTCGTGGGCACCTCGTGTGCCTCCCGGACTCCGTTTCTTGTATGTCACGTATTTTGGTCGGTAAAAATTCATTATATATACTCCCGAAGGTTTTGACCACCGTATCACGCAAATATCCCCTATTTTCGTTTCGAGTTGTTTCTGTTGCATATTTGGAACAAGATGTCATCCCAAAATTCAGAGGGAGAGAGCTACATGGCTGATTATATTGCAAACCCAAAAGTATATGGGGATGTGGAGCATTATGGCTGGACCACAGAGGAAGAAGAAGACTATGATCCAAAGAGAAAGGAGGAGACAAGCTCCGATGAAGAGGACAATCCACTACCTCAACCTGGTGATATGCATGTGGAGTTCAAGAAGTCAAGCCTCCCTAAGTCCAATCTATCCCACCACGTTTTTTGCAGGACAGCAAGGCAGCACTACGCAAAAAGACAATGAAACTTGAGCTCGAGAATGAGGACCTGAGGGAGGAAAATTTTAGCCTCAGACGCAAGCTAGAGAAGAAAAATGCAACAACTCCACCATCATTACCATCTCCATCATCTCCGAAGAAATAATCACATGGGTATGGGCACTCCCCTTAGCAACTGCCAAGCTTGGGGGAGGTGCCCCAGTATCGTATCACTAGGGCTGGAATTCGAGCCGAGTCGAGCCTGCTCGGCTCGACTCGCTAGAGCTCGTTTTGTTAACGAGCTAACTCGACTCGACTCGTTATTATAACGAGCTCAAATCCAAGATTGGCTCGACTCGTATAACTTGCGAGCTGGCTCGTTTAGCTCGTTAAGCTCGTTAAAGATATGAACATAAAACCCTCATATATTATAAAATGATTATGTATATATTAAACATATATATCACTAAACAATAGTAATTTCCTTGTAACACATGAGTCTCCTATGCGGTTGGGCCTTCAACGGCTAGGCCTTGTGTTGTGCGCCTGGGACATAGGGTGCTGAGTGGCTGATCTTTTTTTATATTGGGAGTGGCTGATCTTTTGTACCGAGCCTAACGAGTTACGCGAGTACTCGTGAGATTGGCTCGTTTAACTTGGCCTATAAACGATCTTAAACTAAAGCTCATCTCGACTCGTTATTCTTCGAGTTCGAGTCGATTCAAGCCGAGTCACGAGCTACTCGTTTAGCTTGCAAGCTTCGAGCTTTTTTTCCAGCCCTACGTATCACCATCACACTCCTATCTTTACCGCTTTATTTAGTTCAATCCTTTTAGTAGTATCTTGATCTAGTAGTTCAAAGTTTTTGATATCAAGTAGTTTTGAGTTTTGCTTTGTGATCTCTTTATGTAATCAAGTCCGTGTGCTGTCTATAATAAAGAATAGTGTTGAGTCAAGGGCTTTTCTATGTTACTATGATCTTGTGAAAGTAGAAAGAACAAAAGAGTTCATATTGATCTTATGGATAGTGATAACTTCACACATAGAAAGTATGAGGCATAAAAATTGTTGAGAGTTGATGAACGTAGCCTTGGTCATCGTTGCAATTAATAGGAAGTGATAAGGAAAGAGGGGTTCACATATAAATATATTATCTTGGACATCTTTTATAATTGGGAGCACTCATTAACTATGACATGCTAAAAGAGTTGACGTTGGACAAGGAAGACAACGTAATGGTTTATGTTTTCCGACATCTCAGTTAAAGTATATTGTCATTGACCTTCCAAACATGTTGAGCTTGCCTTTCCCCCTCATGCTAGCCAAATTCCTTGCACCAAGTAGAGATACTACTTGTGCTTCCAATTATCCTTAAACCCAGTTTTGCCATGAGAGTCCACCATACCTACCTATGGATTGAGTAAGATCCTTCAAGTAAGTTGTCATCGGTGCAAGCAATAAAAAAATTGCTCTCTAAATATGTATGACTTATTAGTGCGGAGAAAACAAGCTTTGTATGAACTTGTTGTGGAAGTAATAAAAGCGACAGACTGCATAATAAAGGTCCACATACAAGGGGCAATATAAAGTGACGTTCTTTTGCACTAAGACTTTATGCATCAACCCTAAACGCGCATGACAACCTCTGCTTCCCTCTGCGAAGGGCCTATCTTTTACTTTATGTTTTTACTTTATGCTTGAGTCAAGGTGATGCTCACCTTTCCCTTTTTATTTTTATCCTTTGGCAAGCTCCTCGTGTTTGAAAGATCATGATATATATATCCAATTGGATGTAAGTTGGCATAGGCTATTATTGTTGACATCACCTAAAGGTGAATACGTTGGGAGGCAACACAATAAGCCCCTATCTTTCTCAGTGTCCGGCTGAAACTCTATAACCACAAGTATTGCGTGAGTGTTAACAATTATAGGAGGCTACGAGATAGTTGAGTATGTGAGTTTGTTGAAAAGCCTTATTATTGACTCTTTCTGATGTTACGATAAATTGCAATTGCTTCAATGACTGAGATTATAGTTTGTTAGTTCCCAATGAAGTTTTTGAACCATACTTGACATTGTGAATTGCTTATTACTTGAGCTTAGGAAATCATATGACAAAATCTATATATGTTGCTGTTATTAGAATGATCATGATGCCCTCATGTCCGTATTTTATTTTTATCGACACCTCTATCTCTAAACATGTGGACATATTTTTCAATTTCGGCTTCCGCTTGAGGACAAGCGAGGACTAAGCTTGGGGGAGTTGATGCGTCCATTTTGCATCATGCTTTTATATCAATATTTATTGCATTATGGGCTGTTATTACACATTATATCTCAATACTTATGGCTATTCTCTCTTATTTTACATGGTTTACCATGAAGAGGGGGGATGCCGACAGCTGGAATTCTGGCTGGAAAAGGAGCAAATGTTGGAAACATATTCTGCACAACTCCAAAAGTCCTGAAACTCCACGAAACAACTTTTTGGATTTAATAACAATTTATGAGTGAAAGAAATAGGCCAGGGGGGCCATACCCTGTCCAGGAGACAGGAGGGTGCACCCCCCTGTAGGGCGCGGCCCCCTATCTCCTGGGCCCCCTGGTGGGCCTCCGATGTCCATCTTCTGCTATATGAAGGGTTTTGTCCTGGAAAAAACCGTGGGCAAGCTTACGGGATGAAACTCTGCCTCCACGAGGAGGAACCTTGGCGGAATCAATCTAGGGCTCTGGCGGAGCTGTTCTGCCGGGGACACTTCCCTCCGGGAGGGGGAAATCATCACCAATGTCATCACCAACGATCCTCTCATCGAGAGGGGGTCAATCTCCATCAACATCTTCACCAGCACCATCTCCTCTCAAAACTCTAGTTCATCTCTTGTATCCAATCTTGTATCAAAACCACAAATTGGTACCTGTGTGTTGCTAGTAGTGTTGATTACTCCTTGTAGTTGATGCTATTTGGTTTACTTGGTGGAAGATCATATGTTCAGATCCTTTATGCATATTATTACTCCTCTGATTATGAACATGAATATGCTTTGTGAGCAGTTACGTTTGTTCCCGAGGACATGGGTAAAGTCTTGCTATTAGTAGTCATGTGAATTTGGTATTCGTTCGATATTTTGATGAGATGTATGTTGTCTTTTCCTCTAGTGGTGTTATGTGAACGTCGACTACATGAAACTTCACCATTAATTGGGCCTAGAGGAAGGCATGGGGAAGTAATAAGTAGATGATGGGTTGCTAGAGTGACAGAAGCTTAAACCCTAGTTTATGCGTTGCTTCGTTAGGGGTTGATATGGATCCATATGCTTAATGTTGTGGTTAGGTTTACCTTAATACCTTATTTTGTAGTTGCGGACGCTTGCAATAGGGGTTAATCATAAGTGGGATGCTTGTCCAAGTTAGGGCAGTACCCAAGTACCGGTCCACCTAAATATCAAATTATTAAAGTACCGAACGCGAATCTTATGAACGTGATGAAAACGAGCTTGACGATAATTCCCAATGTTTCCTCGGGAGCTCCTTCTTCATTATTAGATTTTGTCCAGGCTTATCCTTTGCTACATAAAGGATTGGGCCACCTTGCTGCACTTTATTTACTTTATTTACTTTTTACTCGTTACTGTTTATCTTATCACAAAACTATCTATCACCTACTATTTCAGTGGTTGCAGAGAAAACCTTACTGAAAACCGCTTATCATTTCCTTCTGCTCCTCGTTGGGTTCGACACTCTTACTTATCGAAAGGACTACGATAGATCCCCTATACTTGTGGTTCATCAAGGGCCGGCCGGCCAGGAGGGGGTACACCAGGAGGAGTCCTACTCCCACCGGGAGTAGGACTCCCTCCTTTCCTTGTCCAAGTAGGAGAGGGGGAAGGAAGGGAGAGAGGGAGGAAGGAAAGGGGGGCGCCGCCCCCCTCCTTGTCCTATTCGGACTAGAGGGGAAGGGGGCGCGTGGCCTGCCCAGGCCACCCCTCCTCTTCTCCACTTTGGGCCCATGAGGTCCATAACCCCCCCGGGGGTTCCGGTAACCCCCCGGTACTCCGGTATATATCCGATAACCCCCGGAACCATTCCGGTGTCTGAATGTAGTCGTCCAATATATCAATCTTCATGTCTCGACCATTTTGAGACTCCTCGTCATGTCCGTGATCACATCCGGGACTCCGAACTATCTTCGGTACATCAAAACACATGAACTCATAATATAACTGTCATCTAACTTTAAGCGTGCGGACCCTACGGGTTCGAGAACTATGTAGACATGACCGAGACACATCTCCGGTCAATAACCAATAGCGGAACCTGGATGCTCATATTGGCTCCTGCATATTCTACGAAGATCTTTAACGGTCAAACCGCATAACAACATACGTTGTTCCCTTTGTCATCGATATGTTACTTGCCAGAGATTCGATCGTCGGTATCTCAATACCTAGTTCAATCTCGTTACCGGCAAGTCTCTTTACTCGTTATGTAATGCATCATTCCGTAACTAACTCATTAGCTACATTGCTTGCAAGGCTTATAGTGATGTGCATTACCGAGAGGGCCCAGAGATACCTCTCTGACAATCGGAGTGACAAAACCTAATCTCGAAATACGCCAACTCAACATGTACCTTTGGAGACACCTGTAGAGCTCCTTTATAACCACCCAGTTACATTGTGACGTTTGGTAGCACACAAAGTGTTCCTCCGGTAAACGGGAGTTGCATAATCTCATAGTTGTAGGAACATGTATAAGTTATGAAGAAAGCAATAGCAACATACTAAACGATCAAGTGCTAAGCTAACGGAATGGGTCAAGTCAATCACATCATTCTCTAATGATGTGATCCCGTTAATCAAATGACAACTCATGTCTATGGCTAGGAAACTTAACCATCTTTGATTCAACGAGCTAGTCAAGTAGAGGCATACTAGTGACACTCTGTTTGTCTATGTATTCACACATGTATCAAGTTTCCGGTTAATACAATTCTAGCATGAATAATAAACATTTATCATGAAATAAGGAAATAAATAATAACTTTATTATTGCCTCTAGGGCATATTTCCTTCAGCTAGAGCCACGAGGGGCCCACGAGGGTGGGGGCGCGCCGGGCACCCTCGAGGCCATCCCGTTTGCTGCTTGACGTCCACTCCAAGTCTCCTGGATTATGTTTGTTCCAAAAAGATCGCTCCCGAAGGTTTCATCCCGTTTGGACTCCGTTTGATATTCCTTTTCTTCGAAACACTAAACTAGGCAAAAAAACAGCAATTCGGGCTAGGCCTCCGGTTAGTAGGTTAGTCCCAAAAATGATATAAAAGTGTAAAGTAAAGCCCATAAACATCCAAAATGGGTAATATAATAGCATGGAACAATAAAAAATTATAGATACGTTGGGGACGTATCAAGCATCCCCAAGCTTAATTCCTACTCGTCCTTGAGTAGGTAAATGATAAAAACAGAATTTTTGATGTGGAATGCTACCTCGCATATTTCTCAATGTAATTTTCTTTATTGTGGCATGAATGTTCAGATCCAAATGATTCAAAACAAAAGTTCATATTGACATAAAAACAATAATACTTCAAGCATACTAACAAAGCAATCCTGTCTTCTCAAAATAACATGGCTAAAAGAAAGCTATCCCTACAAAATCATATAGGCTTGCTATGCTCTATCTTCATCACACAAAGTATTTAATCATGCACAATCCCGATCAAAAGCCAAGCAATTGTTTCATACTTTAGTATTCTCAAACTTTTTCAATTTTCACGCAATACATGAGCGTGAGCCATGGACATAGCACTATATGTGGAATAGAATGGTGGTTGTGGAGAAGACAAAAAAAGGAGAAGATAGTCTCACATCAACTAGGTGAAGGAAATATGCCCTAGAGGCAATAATAAAGTTATTATTTATTTCCTCATATCATGATAAATGTTTATTATTCATGCTAGAATTGTATTAACCGGAAACATGATACATGTGTGAATATATAGACAAACTTAATGTCACTAGTATGCCTCTACTTGATTAGCTCATTAATCAAAGATGGTTATGTTTCCTAACCATATACATGAGTTGTCATTTGATTAACGGGATCACATCATTAGGAGAATGATGTGATTGACCTGACCCATTCCGTTAGCTTAGCACTGGATTGTTTAGTATGTTGCTATTGCTTTCTTCATGACTTATACAAAGTTCCTATAACTGTGAGATTATGCAACTCCCGTTTACCGGAGGAACACTTTGTGTGCTACCAAACGTCACAACGTAACTGGGTGATTATAAAGGAGCTCTATAGGTGTCTCCAAAGGTACATGTTGAGTTGGCGTATTTCGAGATTAGGTTTTGTCACCCCGATTGTCAGAGAGGTATCTTTGGGCCCTCTCGGTAATGCACATCACTATAAGCCTTGCAAGCAATGTAGCTAATGAGTTAGTTATGGAATGATGCATTACGTAACGAGTAAAGAGACTTGCCAGTAACGAGATTGAACTAGGTATTGGGATACCGACGATCAAATCTCGGGCAAGTAACATACCGATGACAAAGGGAACAACATATGTTGTTATGCGGTTTGACCGATAAAGATCTTCGTAGAATATGTAGGAGCCAATATGAGCATCCAGGTTCCGCTATTGGTTATTGACCGGAAACTATTCTAGGTCATGTTTACATAGTTCTCGAACCCGTAGGGTCCGCACGCTTAACGTTACAATGACAGTTATATTATGAGTTTATAAGTTTTGATGTACTGAAGGTTGTTCGGAGTCCCGGATGTGATCACGGACATGACGAGGAGTCTCAAAATGGTCGAGACATAAAGATTGATATATTGGAAGCCTATATTTGGATATCGGAATCGTACCGAGTGAAATCGGGATTTTACCGGAGTACCGGGAGCTTACCGGAACCCCCCGGGGGCTTAATGGGCCTACATGGGCCCTAGTGGAGAGGAAGAGAGGAGGCAAGAGGTGGGCTGCGCCCCTTCCCCTCCCTAGTCCGAATAGGACAAGGAGAGGGGGGCGGCGCCCCCCTTTCCTTCCCCTCTTCCTCCTCCTTCCCCCCTTCTCCTTCTCCAACTAGGAAAGAAGGGAGTCCTACTCCCGGTGGGAGTAGGACTCCCCCTTGGCGCGCCCTCCTTGGCCGGCCGCCCCCTCCCCCTTGGCTCCTTTAGATACGGGGGCAGGGGGGCACCTCTAGACACACAAGTTGATCTTCATGATCGTTCCTTAGCCGTGTGCGGTGCCCCCCTCCACCATATTCCACCTCGGTCATATCATTGCAGTGCTTAGGTGAAGCCCTGCGTTGGTAGAACATCATCATCGTCACCATGCCATCGTGCTGACGGAACTCATCCCCGACACCCTGCTGGATCGGAGTCCGGGGATCGTCATCGAGCTGAACGTGTGCTGAACTCGGAGGTGCCGTACGTTCGGTGCTTGGATCGGTCGGATCCAGAAGACATACGACTACATCAACCGCGTTATTCTAACGCTTCCGCTTTCGGTGTATGAGGGTACGTGGAAAACACTCTCCCCTCTCGCTGCTATGCATCACCATGATCCTTGCGTGTGCGTAGGATTTTTTTTGAAATTACTACGTTCCCCAACAGTGGCATCCGAGCCAGGTTTTATGCGTAGATGTTATATGCACGAGTAGAACACAAGCGAGTTGTGGGCGATATAAGTCATACGGCTTACCAACATGTCATACTTTGGTTCAGCGGCATTGTGAGATGAAGCGGCCCGGACCGACATTACGCGTACGCTTACGCGAGACTGGTTTCACCGCTACGAGCACTCGTTGCTTAAAGGTGACCGGCGGGTGTCTGTCTCTCTCACTTTAGTTGAACCGAGTATGGCTACGCCCGGTCCTTGCGATGGTTAAAACAGCACCAACTTGACAAACTATCGTTGTGGTTTTGATGCGTAGGTAAGAACAGTTCTTGCTAAGCCCGTAGCAGCCACGTAAAATTTGCAACAACAAAGTAGAGGACGTCTAACTTGTTTTTGCAGGGCATGTTGTGATGTGATATGGTCAAGACGTGATACTATATTTTATTGTATGAGATGATCATGTTTTGTAACCGAAGTTATCGGCAACTGGCAGGAGCCATATGGTTGTCGCTTTATTGTATGAAATGCAAACGCCCTGTAATTGCTTTACTTTATCACTAAGCGGTAGCGATAGTCGTAGAAGCAATAGATGGCGTAACGACAATGATGCTGAGATGGAGATCAAGGTGTCGCGCCGGTGATGATGGTGATCACGACGGTGCTTCGGAGATGGAGATCACAAGCACAAGATGATGATGGCCATATCATATCACTTATATTGATTGCATGTGATGTTTATCCTTTATGCATCTTATCTTGCCTTGATTGACGGTAGCATTTTAAGATGATCTCTCACTAAAATTATCAAGATGTGTTCTCCCTGAGTATGCACCGTTGCAAAAGTTCTTCGTGCTGAGACACCACGTGATGATCGGGTGTGATAGGCTCTACGTTCAAATACAACGGGTGCAAAACAGTTGCACACGCGGAATACTCAGGTTAAACTTGACGAGCCTAGCATATACAGATATGGCCTCGGAACACGGAGACCGAAAGGTCGAACGTGAATCATATAGTAGATATGATCAACATGGTGATGTTCACCATTGAAACTACTCCATCTCACGTGATGATCAGACATGGTTTAGTTGATTTGGGTCACGTGATCACTTAGATGACTAGAGAGATGTCTGTCTAAGTGGGAGTTCTTAAATAATATGATTAATTGAACTTAAATTTATCATGAACTTAGTACCTGATAGTATTTTGCTTGTCTACATTTGTTGTAGATAGATGGCTCGTGCTATTGTTTCATTGAATTTTAATGCGTTCCTTGAGAAATCTAAGTTGAAAGATGATGGTAGCAATTACACGGACTGGGTCCGTAACCTGAGGATTATCCTCATTGCTGCACAGAAGAATTATGTCCTGGAAGCACCGCTGGGTGCCAGGCCTGCTGCAGATGCAACTGATGACGTTAAGAACGTCTGGCAGAGCAAAGCTGATGACTACTCGATAGTTCAGTGTGCCATGCTTTACGGCTTGGAACCGGGTCTTCAACGACGTTTTGAACGTCATGGAGCATATGAGATGTTCCAGGAGTTGAAGTTAATATTTCAAGCAAATGCCCGGATTGAGAGATATGAAGTCTCCAATAAGTTCTATAGTTGCAAGATGGAGGAGAATAGTTCTGTCAGTGAACATATACTCAAAATGTCTGGGTATAATAATCACTTGATTCAACTGGGAGTTAATCTTGCTGATGATAGTGTCATTGACAGAATTCTCCAATCACTGCCACCAAGCTACAAGAGCTTCGTGATGAACTATAATATGCAAGGGATGGACAAGACTATTCCCGAGCTCTTCGCAATGCTAAAGGCTGCGGAGGTAGAAATCAAGAAGGAGCATCAAGTATAGATGGTCAATAAGACCACTAGTTTCAAGAAGAAGGGCAAAGGAAAGAAGAAGGGGAACTTCAAGAAGAGCAGCAAACAAGTTGCTGCTCAGGAGGAGAAACCCAAGTCTGGACCTAAGCCTGAGACTGGGTGCTTCTACTGCAAGCAGACTGGACACTGGAAGCGGAATTGCCCCAAGTATTTGGCGGATAAGAAGGATGGCAAAGTGAACAAAGGTATATGTGATATACATGTTATTGATGTGTACCTTACTAATGCTCGCAATAGCACCTGGGTATTTGATACTAGTTCTGTTGCTAATATTTGCAACTCGAAACAAGGACTACAGATTAAGCGAAGATTGGCTAAGGATGAGGTGACGATGCGCGTGGGAAATGGTTCCAAAGTCGATGTGATCGCGGTCGGCACGCTACCTCTACATCTAGCATCGGGATTAGTTTTAGACCTAAATAATTGTTATTTGGTGCCAGCGTTAAGCATGAACATTATATCTAGATCTTGTTTGATGCGAGATGGTTATTCATTTAAATAAGAGAATAATGGTTGTTCTATTTATATGAGTAATATCTTTTATGGTCATGTACCCTTGAAGAGTGGTCTATTTTTATTGAATCTCAATAGTAGTGATACATTCATAATGTTGAAGCCAAAAGATGCAGAGTTGATAATGATAGTGCAACTTATTTGTGGCACTGCCGTTTGGGTCATATTGGTGTAAAGCGCATGAAGAAACTCCATACTGATGGACTTCTGGAATCACTTGATTATGAATCACTTGGTACTTGCGAACCGTGCCTCATGGGCAAGATGACTAAAACGCCGTTCTGCGGAACTATGGAGCGAGCAACTGATTTGTTGGAAATCATACATACTGATGTATGTGGTCCAATGAATATTGAAGCTCGCAGCGGGTATCGTTATTTTCTCACCTTCACAGATGATTTGAGCAGATATGGGTATATCTACTTGATGAAACACAAGTCTGAAACATTTGAAAAGTTCAAAGAATCTCAGAGTGAAGTGGAAAATCATCGTAACAAGAAAATAAAATTTCTATGATCTGATCGTGGAGGAGAATATTTGAGTTACGAGTTTGGTCTACATTTGAAACAATGCGGAATAGTTTCGCAACTCACGCCACTCGGAACACCACAACGAAATGGTGTGTCCGAACATCGTAATCGTACTTTACTAGATATGGTGCAATCTATGATGTCTCTTACTGATTTACCGCTATCGTTTTGGGGTTATGCTTTAGAGATGACCGCATTCACATTAAATAGGGCACCATCAAAATCCGTTAAGACGACGCCTTATGAACTGTGGTTTGGCAAGAAACCAAAGTTGTCGTTTCTTAAAGTTTGGGGCTGCGATGCTTATGTGAAGAAACTTCAACCAGATAAGCTCGAACCCAAATCAGAGAAATGTGTCTTCATAGGATACCCAAAAGAGACTATTGGGTACACCTTCTATCACAGATCTGAAGGCAAGATTTTCATTGCTAAATTTGGATCCTTTCTAGAGAAGGAGTTTCTCTCGAAAGAAGTGAGTGGGAGGAAAGTAGAACTTGATGAGGTAACTATACCCGCTCCCTTGTTGGAAAGTAGTTCATCACAAGAACCGGTTCCTGTGACAACTACACCAATCAGTGAGGAAGCTAATGATATTGATCATGAAACTTCAGATCAAGTTACTACTGAACCTCGTAGGTCTACCAGAGTAAGATCCGCACCAGAGTGGTACGGTAATCCTATACTGGAAGTCATGTTACTTGACCATGGCGAACCTACGAACTATGAGGAAGCGATGATGAGCCTAGATTCCGCGAAATGGCTTGAGGCCATGAAATCTGAGATGGGATCCATGTAGGAGAACAAAGTATGGACTTTGGTTGACTTGCCCGATGATCGGCAAGCCGTCGAGAATAAATGGATCTTCAAGAAGAAGACTGACGCTGATGGTAATGTAACTGTCTACAAAGCTCAACTTGTTGCGAAAGGTTTTCGACAAGTTCAAGGGGTTGACTACGATGAGACTTTCTCATCCGTAGCGATGCTTAAGTCTGTCCGAATCATGTTAGCAATTGCCGCATTTTATGATTATGAAATTTGGCAAATGGATGTCAAAACTGCATTCCTGAATGGATTTCTGGAAGAAGAGTTGTATATGATGCAACCAGAAGGTTTTGTCAATCCAAAAGGTGCTAACGAAGTGTGCAAGCTCCAGCGATCCATTTATGGACTGGTGCAAGCATCTCGGAGTTGGAATAAATGCTTTGATAGTGTGATCAAAGCATATGGTTTTATACAGACTTTTGGAGAAGCCTGTATTTACAAGAAAGTGAGTGGGAGCTCTGTAGTATTTCTGATATTATATGTAGATGACATATTGTTAATTGGAAATGATATATAATTTCTGGATAGCATAAAGGGATACTTGAATAAAAGTTTTTCAATGAAAGACCTCGGTGAAGTTGCTTACATATTGGGCATCAAGATCTATAGAGATAGATCAAGACGCTTAATTGGACTTTCACAAAGTACATACCTTGATAAAGTTTTGAAAAGGTTCAAAATGGATCAAGCAAAGAAAGGGTTCTTGCCTGTATTACAAGGTGTGAAGTTGAGTCAGACTCAATGCCCGACCACAGTAGAAGATAGAGAGAAAATGAAAGATGTTCCCTATGCTTCAGCCATAGGCTCTATCATGTATGCAATGCCGCGTACCAGACCTGACGTATGCTTAGCAATAAGCTTGGCAGGTAGGTACCAAAGTAATCCAGGAGTGGATCACTGGACAATGGTCAAGAACATCCTGACATACCTGAAAAGGACTAAGGATATGTTTCTCGTTTATGGAGGTGACAAAGAGCTAGTCGTAAATGGTTACGTCGATGCAAGCTTTGACACTGATCCGGACGATTCTAAATCGCAAACCGGATACGCGTTTTTATTAAACGGTGGAGCTGTAAGTTGGTGCAGTTCTAAACAAAGCGTCGTGGCGGGATCTACATGCAAAGCGGAGTACATAGCTGCTTCGGAAGCAACAAATGAAGGAGTCTGGATGAACGAGTTCATTTCCGATCTAGGTGTCATACCTAGCGCATCGGGACCAATGAAGATCTTCTGTGACAATACTGGTGCAATTGCCTTGGCAAAGGAATCCAGGTTTCAAAAGAGGACCAAGCACATCAAGAGACGCTTCAATTCCATCCGGGACCAAGTCCAGGTGGGAGACATAGAGATTTGCAAGATACATACGGATCTGAATGTTGCAGACCCGTTGACTAAGCCTCTTCCACGAGCAAAACATGATCAACACCAAGACTCCATGGGTGTTAGAATCATTACTTTGTAATCTAGATTATTGCTCTAGTGCAAGTGGGAGACTGAAGGAAATATGCCCTAGAGGCAATAATAAAGTTATTATTTATTTCCTCATATCATGATAAATGTTTATTATTCATGCTAGAATTGTATTAACCGAAAACATGATACATCTGTGAATACATAGACAAACTTAATGTCACTAGTATGCCTCTACTTGACTAGTTCATTAATCAAAGATGGTTATGTTTCCTAACCATAGACATGTGTTGTCATTTGATTAACGGGATCACATCATTAGGAGAAGGATGTGATTGACCTGACCCATTCTGTTAGCTTAGCACTTGATCGTTTAGTATGTTGCTATTGCTTTCTTCAGGACTTATACAAAGTTCCTATAACTATGAGATTATGCAACTCCCGTTTACCGGAGGAACACTTTGTGTGCTACCAAATGTCACAACATAACTGGGTGATTATAAAGGAGCTCTACAGGTGTCTCCAAAGGTACATGTTGAGTTGGTGTATTTCGAGATTAGGTTTTGTCACTCCGATTGTCGGAGAGGTATCTCTGGGCCCTCTCGGTAATGCACATCACTATAAGCCTTGCAAGCAATGTAGCTAATGAGTTAGTTACGGAATGATGCATTACGTAACGAGTAAAGAGACTTGCCGGTAACGAGATTGAACTAGGTATTGGGATACCGACGATCAAATCTCGGGCAAGTAACATACCGATGACAAAGGGAACAACGTATGTTGTTATGCGGTTTGACCGATAAAGATCTTCGTAGAATATGTAGGAGCCAATATGATCATCCAGGTTCCGGTATTGGTTATTGACCGGAAACTGTTCTAGGTCATGTCTACATAGTTCTCGAACCCGTAGGGTCCGCACGCTTAACGGTACGATGACAGTTATATTATGAGTTTATAAGTTTTGATGTACCGAAGGTTGTTTGGAGTCCCGGATGTGATCACGGACATGACGAGGAGTCTCGAAATGGTCGAGACATAAAGAATTATATATTGGAAGCCTATATTTGGATATCGGAATCGTTCCGGGTGAAATCGGGATTTTACCGTAGTACCGGGAGGTTACCGGAACCCCCGGGGGCTTAATGGGCCAACATGGGTCCTAGTGGAGAGGAAGAGAGGAGGCAAGAGGTGGGCTGCGCCCCTCCCCTCCCTAGTCCGAATAGGACAAGGAGAGGGGGGCGACGCCCCCCTTCCTTTCCCCTCTTCCTCCTCCTTCCCCCCTTCTCCTTCTCCAACTAGGAAAGAAGGGAGTCCTACTCCCGGTGGGAGTAGGACTCCCCCTTGGCGCGCCCTCCTTGGCCGGCCGCCCCCTCCCCCTTGGCTCCTTTATATACGGGAGTAGGGGGACACCTCTAGACACACAAGTTGATCTTCGTGATAGTTCCTTAGCCGTGTGCGGTGCCCCCTCCACCATATTCCACCTCGGTCATATCATTGCAGTGCTTAGGCGAAGCCCTGCGTCGGTAAAACATCATCATTGTCACCATGCCGTCGTGATGACGGAACTCATCCCCGACATCCTGCTAGATCGGAGTCCAGGGATCGTCATCAAGCTGAACGTGTGCTGAACTCGGAGGTGCCGTATGTTCGGTGCTTGGATCGGTCGGATCATGAAGACATACGACTACATCAACCGCGTTATTCTAACACTTTCTCTTTCGGTCTACGAGGGTACGTGGACAACACTCTCCCCTCTCATTGCTATGCATCACCATGATCCTTTTGTGTGCGTAGGATTTTTTTGAAATTACTATGTTCCCCAACACTAGGCGTATCAACGGGCTATGGAGATGCCCATTAATAGATATCAATGTGAGTGAGTAGGGATTGCCATGCAACGGATGCACTAGAGCTATAAATGTATGAAAGCTCAACAAAAGAAACTAAGTGGGTGTGCATCCAACTTGCTTGCTCACGAAGACCTAGGGCATTTTGAGGAAGCCCATCATTGGAATATACAAGCCAAGTTCTATAATGAAAAATTCCCACTAGTATATGAAAGTGACAACATAGGAGACTCTCTATCATCAAGATCATGGTGCTACTTTGAAGCATAAGTGTGGAAAAAGGATAGTAACATTATCCCTTTTCTCTTTTTCTCTCATTTTTTATTTTGGTGGGCTTCTTTGGCCTCTTTTTTATTTGGGCTTCTTTGGCCTCTTTTATTTTCATAAAGTCCGGAGTCTCATCCCGACTTGTGGGGGAATCATAGTCTCCATCATCCTTTCCTCACTTGGGACAATGCTCTAATAATGAAGCACTTTTATTTATTTACAACTCAATACTTTCAAAATATGACTCTATGTGAATGCCTCCGGCGGTATACCGGGATATGCAATGAATCAAGAGCGACATGTATGAAAGAATTATGAAGGTGGCTTTGCCACAAATACGATGTCAACTACATCATCATGCAAGGCAATATGACAATGATGGAACGTGTCATAATAAATGGAACGGTGGGAAGTTGCATGGCAATATATCTCGGAATGGCTATGGAAATACCATAATAGGTAGGTATGGTGGCTGTTTTGAGGAAGGTATATGGTGGGTGTATGGTACCGGCCAAAGTTGCACGGCACAAGAGAGGCTAGCAATGGTGGAAAGGTGAGAGTGCGTATAATCCATGGACTCAACATTAGTCATAAAAAACTCATATACTTATTGCAAAAATCTACAAGTCATTGAAACAAAGTACTACGTGCATGCTCCTAGGGGGATAGATTGGTAGGAAAATACCATCGCTCGTCCCCGACCGCCACTCATAAGGAAGACAATCAATAAATAAATTATGCTCCAACTTCATCACAAAGCGGTTCACCATACGTGCATGCTACGGGAATCACAAACTTCAACACAAGTATTCCTCAAATTCATAATTACTCCACTATCATGACTCTAATATCACCATCCTCATATCTCAAAACAATCATCAAGCATCAAATTGATCATATCATCCAATTCACTTTCTATGATAGTTTTTGTTATACCCAACTTGGATGCCCATCATTCTAGGACAAATTTATAACCATAGAAAATACCATGCTGTTCTATAAGATTCTCAAAATAATATAAGTGAAGCATGAGAGATCAACAATTTCTACAAAATAAAGCCACCGCCGTGCTCTAAAAGATATAAGTGAAGCACTAGAGCAAAACTATCTAGCTCAAAAGATATAAGTGAAGCACATAGAGTATTCTAATAAATTCCATATCAAGTGTGTCTCTACCAAAAGGTGAGTACAACAAGGATGATTGTGGTAAACTAAAAAACAAAGACTCATATCATACAAGACGCTCCAAGCAAAACACATATCATGTGGTGAATAAAAATATAGCTCCAAGTAAAGTTACCGATAAACAAAGACGAAAGAGGGGATGCCTTCCGGGGCATCCCCAAGCTTAGGATTTTGGTTGTCCTTGGATATCTTGGGCTTCCATGGGCATCCCCAAGCTTAGGCTCTTGCCACTCCTTATTCCATAGTTCATCAAATCTTTACCCAAAACTTGAAAACTTCACAACACAAAACTCAACAGGAAATCTCATAAGCTCTATTAGTGCAAGAAAGAAAAACCACCACATAAGATACTGTAATGAACTCATTCTTTATTTATATTGGTGTTAAACCTACTGTATTCCAACTTCTCTATGGTTCATTCCCCCCGATACTAGCCATAGATGCATCAAAATAAGCAAACAACACACGAAAAACAGAATCTGTCAAAAACAGAACAGTCTGTAGCAATCTGTAACTTTCGAATAATTCTGGAACTATAAAACTCCTACAAAAATAGGAAGTCCTGGGAAATTTGTCTATTGATATACTGCAAAAAGAATCAATGCAAAATCACATTTCTGTGATTTATTAAAATTATTCTCGTGCGTGCAAAAGTTTCTGTTTTTCAGCAGAATCAAATTAACTATCACCGTAGGTTATCCTATAGGTTCTACTTGGCAAAAACACTAATTAAAACATAAAACCACATCTAAACAGAAGCTAGATGAAATATTTATTACTAAACAGAAGCCTCTTTCGTCTTCGTTTATCGGTAATTTTACTTGGAGTTATATTTTTATTCACCACATGATATGTGTTTTGCTTGGAGCGTCTTGTATGATATGAGTCTTTTCTTTTTAGTTTACCACAATCATCCTTGCTTTACTCGCCTTTTGGGAGAGACACACTTTATTTGGAATTTATTAGAATACTCTATGTTCTTCACTTATACTTTTGAGCTAGATAGTTTTGCTCTAGTGCTTCACTTATATCTTTTAGAGCACGGCGGTGGCTTTATTTTGTAGAAATTGTTGATCTCTCATGCTTCACTTATATTATTTTGAGAGTCTTATAGAACATCATGGTATTTGCTATGGTTATAAATTTGGTCCTAGAATGATTGGCATCCAAGTTGGGTATAATAAAAACTATCATAGAAAGTGAATTGGATGCTATGATCAATTTGATGCTTGATAATTGTTTTGAGATATGAGGATGGTGATATTAGAGTCATGCTAGTGGAGTAATTATGAATTTGAGGAATACTTGTGTTGAAGTTTGTGATTCCCATAGCATGCACGTATGGTGAACCGCTTTGTGATGAAGTTGGAGCATAATTTATTTATTGATTGTCTTCCTTATGAGTGGCGGTCGGGGATGAGCGATGGTCTTTTCCTACCAATCTACCCCCTAGGAACATGCGCGTAGTACTTTGTTTAAATGACTTGTAGATTTTTGCAATAAGTATATGAGTTCTTTATGACTAATGTGAGTCCATGGATTATACGCACTCTCACCCTTCCATCATTGCTAGCCTCTCTTGTGCCGCGCAACTTTCGCCGGTATCATACACCCACCATATATCTTCCTCAAAACAACGATCATACCTACCTATTATGGCATTTCCATAGCCATTCCAAGATATATTGCCATGCAACTTCCCACCGTTCCATTTATTATGACACGCTCCATCATTGTCATATTGCCTTGCATGATCATGTAGTTGACATCGTATTTGTGGCAAAGCCACCTTCATAATTCTTTCATACATGTCGCTCTTGATTCATTGCATATCCCGGTATACCGACGGAGGCATTCACATAGAGTCATATTTTTAAGGTATTGAGTTGTAAATAAATAAAAGTGCTTCATTATTAGAGCATTGTCCCAAGTGAGGAAAGGATGATGGAGACTATGATTCCCCCACAAGTCGGGATGAGACTTCGGACTTTATGAAAATAAAAGAGGCCAAAGAAGCCCAAATAAAAAAGAGGCCAAAGAAGTCCACCAAAATAAAAAAATGAGAGAAAAAGAGAGAAGGGACAATGTTACTATCCTTTTTCCACACTTATGCTTCAAAGTAGCACCATGATCTTGATGATAGAGAGTCTCCTATGTTGTCACTTTCATATACTAGTGGGAATTTTTCATTATAGAACTTGGCTTGTATATTCCAATGATGGGCTTCCTCAAAATGCCCTAGGTCTTCGTGAGCAAGCAAGTTGGATGCACACCCACTTAGTTTCTTTTGTTGAGCTTTCATACATTTATAGCTCTAGTGCATCCGTTGCATGGCAATCCCTACTCCTCATATTGACATCAATTGATGGGCATCTCCATAGCCCGTTGAGTAGCCGCGTCGATGTGAGACTTTCTCCCTTTTTGTCTTCTTCACATAATCCCTATCATCATACTCTACTCCACCCATAGTGCTATGTCCATGGCTTACACTCATGTATTGCGTGAGGGTTGAAAAAGCTGAAGCGCATTGAAAAGTATGAACCAATTGCTTGGCTAAACCACGGTTGTGCATGATGGGAGTATTTTGTGTGACGAAAATGAAGCATGGCCTAACTATATGATTTTGTAGGGATAAGCTTTCTTTGTTATGTTATTTTGATAAGATGTGATTACTTTGTTAGTATGCTTGAAGTATTATTACTCTTATGTCAATATTAAACTTCTATCTTGAATCTTTTGGATCTGAACATTCATGCCACAATAAATAGAATTACATTGAGAATTATGTTAGGTAGCATTCCACATCAAAAATTCTGTTTTTATCATTTACCTACTCGAGGACGAGCAGGAATTAAGCTTGGGGATGCTTGATACATCTCCAATGTATCTATAATTTTTGATTGTTCCATGCTATTATATTATCTGTTTTGGATGTTTAATGTGCTTTACTATACACTTTTATATTATTTTTAGGACTAACCTATTAACCGGAGGCCCAGTCCAAATTGTTGTTTTTTTGCCTATTTCAGTGTCTCGCAGAAAAGGAATATCAAACGGAGTCCAAACAGAATGAAACCTTCGGGAGAGTTATTTTTGGAACAAACGCAATCCAGAAGACTTGGATTAGACGTCAGGGAAGCAACGAGGTGGCCACGAGGGTCCAGGGCACGCCCTACCCCCTGGGCGCGCCCCCCACCCTCGTGGGCCCCTCGTGGCTCCCTTGACCGACTTGTTTCGCCTATATATACTCATATACCCTGAAAACATCGAGGAGCACCATAGATCAGGAGTGCCGCCGCCGCAAGCCTCTGTAGCCACCAAAAACCAATCGGGACCCTGTTCCGGCACCCTGCCGGAGAGGGGATCCTTCACCGGTGGCCATCTTCATCATCCTGGCGCTCTCCATGACGAGGAGGGAGTAGTTCACCCTCGGGGCTGAGGGTATGTACCAGTATCTTTGTGTTTGATCTCTCTCTCTCACTCGTGTTCTTGAGGTGGTACGATCTTGATGTATCGCGAGCTTTGCTATTATAGTTGGATCTTATGATGTTCTCCCCCTCTACTCTCTTGTAATGGATTGAGTTTTCCCTTTGAAGTTATCTTATCGGATTGAGTCTTTAAGTATTTGAGAATACTTGATGTATGTCTTGCATGTGCTTATCTGTCGTGACAATGGGATATTCACGTGATCTACTTGATGTATGTTTTGGTGATCAACTTGCGGGTTCAGTGACCTTGTGAACTTATGCATAGGGGTTGGCACACGTTTCCGTCTTGACTCTCCGGTAGAAACTTTGGGGCACTCTTTGAAGTTATTTGTGTTGGTTGAATAGATGAATCTGAGATTGTGTGATGCATATCGTATAATCATACCCACATATACTTGAGGTGACATTGGAGTATCTAGGTGACATTAGGGTTTTGGTTAATTTGTGTCTTAAGGTGTTATTCTAGTACAAACTCTAGGATAGATCGAACGAAAAGAATAGCTTCGTGTTATTTTACTACGGACTCTTGAATAGATCGGTTAGAAATGATAACTTTGAGATGGTTTCATACCCTACAATAATCTCTTCGTTTGTTCTCCGCCATTAGTGACTTTGGAGTGACTCTTTGTTGCATATTGAGAGATAGTTATATGATCCAGTTATGTTATTATTATTGAGAGAACTTGCACTAGTGAAAGTATGAACCCTAGGCCTTGTTTCGAAGCATTGCAATACCGTTTGTGCTCACTTTTATCATTAGTTACCTTGCTGTTTTTATATTTTCAGATTACAAAAACCTATATCTACCATCCATATTGCACTTGTATCATCATCTCTTCGCCGAACTAGTGCACCTATACAATTTGCCATTGTATTGGGTGTGTTGGGGACACAAGAGACTCTTTGTTATTTGGTTGCAGGGTTGTTTGAGAGAGACCATCTTCATCCTACGCCTCCCATGGATTGATAAACCTTAGGTCATCCACTTGAGAGAAATTTGCTACTGTCCTACAAACTTCTTCACTTGGAGGCCCAACAACATCTACAAGAAGAAGGTTGTGTAGTAGACATCACCGGCCAGCTTAATTTATGACCACGGGTCCACGCGTTAGCGACGACGGTCGTCCTTTTTTAAGCCGGCCGTGTGGCTGGGCCGTCCTCATCCAGTTCCCGTCCCCATCTAGGCCACACTCACTTCCGCGTCGCCGACAAGCAAACCCTAGCCAACCCTAGCCACCCCAGCCGTCCAAATGGGGCTCTTCTCCGGCGCCGGCAGCAGCAGCAAGTCGAAGGGCAAGGCCCCCGCCGTCCCCTTCCCCGCAGAGTTCATCCCGCCTGCGCCTGCGCCGGCTCGCCGGCAAAGGCAGCGGGTGAACGTGCCCGTGCACCAGGCGGAGTGGCACTGGCGCCACCGCGTGCCTCTGTCGTACCCCGACGTCACCCTGCCGCACGACTGGCATCTGGATTCGGAGAGGATCCAGTGCCGGCGGCGCCACGGTCGGCTAGGGCGCACGCGAAGGAGGTGCATCGCCGGCGGGCGCTCCTGACGCCGGAGCAGCGATGTGACCAGGCCTACGCCTTAGACTCGCCCAATTGGGCGATCTGGTTTGCCTTCGAGCACGAGGAGGCGAGGCGGCCCGGCATGCGCGAGGTCGACCACAGCTTGTCGCCGCCGCCGCTCATCGCGCGCGAGGAAGACCAGGCGGCAGAGGACGCCTACCAGGCGGCCACTGCGACTGTCTACCGGGAGAGTGAGGGGGACGAGCGGCGCATGGCGGAGGCGACAGAAGAAGAAGAGGCTCGGTACGAGGCTGGAACACGGCGTTCGGCTGGGCCGGTCCGGCACCGACGCTCATCGACCTCACGGACCCCGAGGAGGACGACGACGACGCCTAGGGCAGCACGCCGGCGCGTAGTCTTTAGTTTGTTTTTATTTTTATTAAATGCTAATATGGACGCGTGGACTCCCGCCAGCCTTCGTGGCTGGCTTTAATGTTTAATTAATTTTGCTTTTATGTTAAATATGCATGCATTCATTTTTTTACACCGTCAAAATGGGTCACGCCAGTGTTGGGCGCACGCGCCGACCCAAACGCCGAAGCGGACATTCGTGTCCGCCTGGCCGACCCAAACGGACAAAAAGTGAACAAAATCGCCGTCCGTTTGGGTCGGCCCATTGGAGTTGCTCTCACACCCCCTGGTTAGCTCCCAAACGATGAGGCCCTGTTCGCTTCACAGGATTTCTAGGCATTCCAAAGGAATAGTGGATTCCATGGTTTCTTTTTCCTTTGATGTGTTCGGTACAAAGGAATTCGCTACAGTATACCAGAAGAAAGGATTGCTAACAGTGGTCATTCCATATGAATCAGCAAATCTACCCTGGCCTCTTTTTTTGGCGGAAGCCCGAGGCTGCCCACTGATAAACTAATAAGATATGCTATTGTGGGTCCATGTGTGAGAGAAGAATGACTAGCATGTGAATAAAAAATTATCATAACTCTGCTAATGCGTGGTTAGTACTAGTACAACTTCCGGCAGCCCTCTGTTATCCATCCCACGTCCAGAACACTCATCTACTGTTTCTCTCCCCTATTTCCAATTCCTCCGTATTGTATCTACAAGGCTTCCTCATTCCATACACTTTCATACTTTCCTATGGTTTAGAATCCATTGAAGCGAACAGGGCCTGAACCTCGACGGTGGCTAGTGCCTTTTTTGCCTTTTAGTTTACAAACGGGCCTTCTTAGTTTTTTCGAGACATTGGGCCTTTTTAGCTTAACCGAGAAACAGGGAAGTTAGTACAGTTAGTATTACATTTCCTAGGCTAACGGCTCACAAGCCCACCTAGTGCCGAAAGCTGAGCCCAGCGACGCCGTCAGGCACCTTGAAATATTCTGCCTTGGCGCCCGAACGTAACCGTCCCAACCAACCAACAGCTTTCGCTCCTCCTCATCTCCCCACCTCCGTCTCCACCGCGCAGAGCCCACCTCCTCTGCTCTGTAGCGGTCCAGCTCAAGCGACCGATGGAGCAGTTCCACCACGGCCAGCACGTGCGGCTGCGGAACCGCGAGCGCGGCACGTACCTGCACGCCGACGAAGACGGGCATGGCGTCTCCCTCCGCCACCGCCGGGCGTCGATGAACGCGGCCTGGGCGGTGCACTTGTACCAGCCCCCTCGCGCGCAGGTGCCGTTCCTGCTCCTTCACAGCGCCGCCTACGGCCGGTACCTCGCCGCCACGGGCGCGCCGGCGCCGCTTGGCCACCGTGGGCACCGCGTGGAGCAGCGCAGCTACAACCATCCAGAGGAGGAGGCAGTATTTTGGATGGCCGTACGGACGGAATTCCGGGACGACGTCCTGCTCCAGCACTTCAACGGCGGCAGCCTCCGCGCCAACGGGAAGTACCTCCCCTGGAACAACGGCGCCAGCGTCGGCTACATCAACGGCATCCACGACATGAGCACGATGATGCACTGGGTCGTGGAGCCCATCCCCGCCAGGGAGATCATGCCTCCCCTTCCACGTTCGACTGGGGTGAGTCCGCCATGCCTTCTTAATTCTTTCCGATCGAATTTGCGCGAGCTGGGTTCTTGGATTGGACGTCGTTAATTTCATTCGCCAGCTGGGAGCAATTACTGGCTCTGTTCTTGACAAATTTGGGCTCTCTTTGGCTTCCGCGTCTCAAATTCGCATTTGATCTCCTGACAATGTTGGGACTCAACTGCAGCTTACCCTCGCCACCGCCGTGTTGCCGTCGCGGGAGATCGTATACGTGTGGCGAGACATCCACGGGGACCTCATCACCACCGGCTGGCACATGTTCAGGGGGAGATCCGTGTTCCAACTGAGGAAGGAGCTGGCCAGTCTGCTGAGCGCCGTCCAAGTCTTGGGCGTTGCCGACCTCGTCATGTGCCTCCCCACACGTGATGGCCGGCTTTTCCCACTCGTCGTCGACCTGCCCAGCAACCGCCAGAGCTTCTACGTCGTCGTCGTCGTCGCCGGGACGCCTCGTGAGAGCCCCTCCATATCCTCAGTTTCCTACTCTTCTCCTTTGGCAAGATACTCTTATTTGCACTAGTCTTGAACATGCCAGTTTGAATCAAAAACAGTGTTCGAATCGAAACTAGAAGTCTGAAAAACAGTTTGCTTGCTGAAACTTTTGCTGCTAATCAGTTTCAGGTAGGAATCTGAACTGCTGTAGGATTATAGACATCAGTAAAAGTTGCTGAACCAAATCAGTAGGTGTTCAACAGGCACCACATTATGCTAGAAGGTTGTCTGAGGCTAGTTATTTGGGGTGAAAGTCATTTGATAAGTCTAAAATCCACATTATGCTAGAAGGTTGTCTGAGGCTAGTTTATTGGGTGAAAGTCATTTCATAAGTCTGAAATCGACACTGAACTATGATACGGAAACTATTGGTTTTGATGCCACTGTGCTTCGATTCAGATGATTCAGTTGTTCAATTTAATATCATATATATGCCGCTAGTGGAAAACTTCTGAACTTCAAAACCGGACTGCCTCAGATTCACAGAGAAGATATTGGTTTCTGTTTTTCAGCCTACTTTAACACATTACATTGTTTTGAGGTTTTGCACATCTGCTTTCTTTTTTTATCATCTCATTTAGACTTGTTGCAGTACCTGTGACACACGATGCCTAACTGCTTAACTATTTTTCTGCTAATTCAGCCCACGCGGCGCTGCGGTACGCGGATGTCGATGCAGAGTAGAGAGATACCAGAGACGGGACCCCTAGAAGTCGCCTTCAAAGGTGTCGCCGCCCCGGACACGATGGCATTAGAACTCAGTTCCTTCCGATGACATACGGGTTCAGGAAAACCCAGTAGTTGTTGTGTTTCTGCTAGCTAAGCTAAACTTCGTTTGTTCTCCTGGCAGTAAGAAACCTATTTGAGTTGGCATCACGGTTCTAAAATTCCAAAACTGATTGAACAATGATGCAGTGACATTAGTCCGTAATGTGTTGACAATGGCCACTACTTCAATGTTGCTAGCTGCATTTTCTCTTAGATGACAGACAGATGTGGCGGTTCTTGCAGTGAGTTGAGCACTTGAGTTTCGTTATTCTGAGTTTCATTCCATCAGCAGAAAATGAAATTTTGTTTTTACCGAGACCAGAGTTCTGAGCATGGTGAGGTTAATGCGCCTGCACACGGCTTGCTGCATTTTCGATTTTTCGTGCGCGTGTGGTATATTTGATTCCACCTATGGTAATTTTTTTGAATAAAATTCAGGTTGTATCCCACAATGCTGTAAGAATACCAAAGTATTACATTGTTCTTTTCCGTGTGCATGACAACTTCAGACATTTTGTTTATCTCTCTCTCTCTCTCTATCCCTCATGTTTCGCTTTATTTTCAGGTTGTGTCCCCCGGCGTCTGAAATGTATAGTTTGCTCAGAAGACGAATTCAACTATTCTCGCAACTAACATATTGATCTGACGTGCGTACAATTTCAGGAAGAATGGGAGAAAGACCGACGAATGAGATACCAAAGTAAAGAAGCTTTTGATTCAGGGTGTGTCGAGTATCGATCGATCCATCGACCTTGTTTGAAACCAATTCGAGAGGACATCACTGTCATCGTCCTTGCCAACTTGTCACTGTCGTTTACAGTAGTAGTTATTGCTCTGCTCAACCAGTTGTGTGAGATACAGATTGGTCGACAGCTATATACATAGAGCAGATATTGCTCTGCTCAACCAGTTGTGTGAGATACATATTGATTTCCTTAAATGGGAAACTAATTCTACATGCAAACTGGATGTATCAAACAAGGCATAAGGCATACAAGCGATATGATAGCTGCGCATCGTTTGGAAGAAGAGGAATTAACTAAGTAGGAATTTAGAGTTCTGGCGATTGTTGCAAAATTCCTTTGTTCCAAATAAAGGGTAGCATAGTTTTGGGATACTGGTTACCCTTGACAATGGCATTTTTACGTTTTGACTGATCAGATGTGTGCAATATGACCATGAAATTTCATAACTATATTATCACAAAGTATCATCCAGTTACAAAATCATCGGAGCAGCTAAGCTGGAGATAGGATAAAAGCTGAGCATTTGGATCTAGTATTGAAAACTTAACACCTGGAGCAAGCTAAGTCCGAAAAGTAAGGAGCAAGCTAGGAGTGAAAAGCTAAGCATTTGGAGCGAACTAGGAGCGAAAACTAAGCATTTGGAAATACTAGAAAAGAGTAACCATTTGAAGCTAGGAGCGAAAAGCTAGGGATTTAAGCTGGCTCTTATTTGGAAACAAGAATCTGGTGTTGAATCTTTGAGTGGTACTCTAGTTTGGTGAACATCCTGGATCACTTGATGATCCATTCGGACCACCTCTTGTAGCCTATTTGTCCTCCTTTTTCTAGTCGGCTAGAAACGTTCCAATGACCACCTGCGAACAAAAAATCAAAGTATTAAGACAAAGCACAAGGTTCTCCCTAGCAATAGATGGGTATTTCGTAAAGCTATGTCATTTTCCAAATAAGCTACACATAAAAAGAAACACATAATCATTTTACATAGGACTATTAATATGTATAGAATGTAAATTATATGGCAGAACATTGGTATCACAGTTTTCCAAATATAGGAAGCACATATAGCCTTTACTTACTTCAAAAAACAGAGCAAGATGCAGTGAGAGCTATTAACATACTATGATATAAAGATCCTTGTCTTTTAGAAACATGTTACTCCCAGTGAAAGATGGTAACCTGAACAGGTGAAGCTGCAATCAGAGGTCCTGCTGACCCACCGCCGAAGACGCGGCCATCAGGACTGGAAAACGAAATACCCAATCCACCCTTTCGAGTGCTCAGTTCATTAGTTTTGGATGGCACATACAAGCCAGACAAAGAGAGGATGCGAAAACAACCCTGCATATTGAGTGCACATAATTAGATATTGTTCAGATTTGGAAACAAATCTAGAGGTCAAACAACAACATTTCCTTTACAGAAAACCAGAACTACCAAACGGTGTGTTCTGATTACAATATGCTGGTAAAGAAAATAATTATAAAAAAACTAACTACTGCCCACATTTCAGTTTTCCTTATTGTTCTCTAGTTTGGCTGGACCTTAAGTATATTTCTGAAGCACGCCAGCAAAAAGGGATTTCTAATGTACAGTTTCCAAGCTAAAACAATGGAGCGAACCTCATAAACGACCCTTTCATAAGGAGAATTTGTGTGCCGCAGTGTCACATTGCGCACAACACCATGGGCAGAGAAGATATGAACTGCCAACCCATTCCCACAATAGGAGAGGACTTTTCTTGTTACATCCTGAAACCATGGATCCATTATTAACATCTTTTTTAAAGGAACCATTTCAATTAGATATTTTAATAGCTAGTATCTAGAATTCTAGATACTATGATAAATTGTTGGTAGAGCACTGCTATGTCTCTTGGAGCATCATCAGGGTGGGACAAATTACCTCTCCACCTTGGACTGTGATAACCTTAGGAATTAATCCAGTCGCAGCAGGCCCTACAAAAAAATCCATTTCAGTTTAGAAACGTGAAATGTACTTAATGTTGGCAAACGGAATATAACATTATTGGTCTGAACTAAACTAATATGTAACATCCTAGAAATACAATTTCAAAGCTCCGGTTATACTTCTGGAGGGAATAACAACACAATATGAATGATTGCAATGAAATAACACATATACGATATTTTAATATTTTAATACATCCACAAAAAAGCTCTGTTTTTATGACAAGCATGTGGCAACCCTTTCTGAATAATCGACATGGATAATTCCATGCTTGTTAGACTCTGGTCAACCTGCGGTGGTCATTTGTATATATATACGAGTATTAGGACTAAAATACCACCGTATCCATCTATGCACCTTTTGCTACTCAAGCAAGAACACTATATACCTGCTACCGCCATCTGTGGCTGCTTCTTGCTGGCCATGGAGCTCGGCGGCCATACCCTCGTCTGCTTAACTGGATGTGTTCCATGCTGTACAGGTGGTGGTGGTGGTGGTGGTAGGGGTGGTAGCGGTGATGGCAGTGCTGGTGGCGCATGGGGGCTCCCAACGCCCAGGCGCAATGCCAACGTGGAGTTCGAGGGTAGAGCAGGTGTCGGGGGAGCAGCAGCACCAGTAGGATATGGCGTCGGGAAGATAGTTGGCGGCATGGTGCCATCCGGGGCGTACTTTCGCGGGCGGCCACGCTTCCTCTTGGGTGGCTTAGAGCTCACACCCATGGCGTGCGCGTACGCGGTGCCGGCCGCGTGCCCGGACGGACGTGGTGCGGAGTAGTAGGAAGCTCCACCTTGGTGGGCAACTACGGTCAGGCGGGCGCCAACGATGGGTTGTGGCTGAGGCTGGAGTGGGCTCCTGCTCATGCCTGCGCCATACTTCGTCTCACTCGCTCCAGACGACATGGCTCCTTTCATTTCGCCTCAAAATAACAAACACCAACACAAACACACACGCAAACAAACAGAAAACTCCCCTCCAAGTGACCGAGCAAACTACTCCATCCCTAAAACACAAGATATACTAGCAATTAGCACAACGAATAGCCTTCAGATTCCGCATGTATTTCCATATAAACTACTCAAAAATTGAACAAACCTATTCAAGAAGATTGACTTCAAAGATAAAAAAAATTTATATGGAAATCTACAACAAAAGAAGAGCCACAAGAGGATTCAGCATGGCGAAAAGAATATGCAGTCCCATTGCTTATATAGGGGAGGGGGCGGGATGAGTTTTCAAGGAAGACCCTACAAAGACACAGAATTCACATGAACTACTCACAATAATCTTTTGTCAGCTTGTGGTCCTGACATTAGGGTTTATGATTATCATGTAGTCCAGGGGGCCTAGTGCATTATTTCAGAGAAGATATTTTCTTTTGGATCTATTACGTGGTACTTTATTTTCCGGATGCCTACATATGTATCAACCACGTGTATCCTTAGAGAATTTTCGAATTTTCTTGAGTGGTCATCGTGGATGTGTTCAGATGATGTGCTTTTTTTTCTTTCTATTTTCACTTTTTGTTGTGTCATATTTGGTTTTTTATTTTTTCATATTTCATTTTGGACCTTTCATTTAATGTTATTACATTCATGGAATTTCATATAATGTTATGCCATTTTGGAATTCATATAATGATATGCCATTTATAAATTTCATATCATGTTATGCCATCTTTGGAATTCATTTAATGATATGACATTTATATATTTCATTTCATGCTATGCCATCTTTGGAATTTCATTTAATGTTATGATTTATTTGGATTTTAATTATTTCCATGCCATATTTGGATTTTTTTAATTATTTTCTATTTTAATTTATTGTTGTGCAATATTTGGATATTATTTGTTGATATACCATATTTTGATTTTTTTTGTACTTAATGTTATCCCATCTATGGAATTTCATTTAATGTTGTGCCATCTATGGATTTCATTTTTGTTATGCCATATTTGGAATTAAATGTATGCCATTTATAAATTTTCATTTAATGTTCTACCATCTTTGGAATTTCATTAGTATTATGCCATGTTTGGTTTTTATCTACTATTATCTCATCTTTGGATTTTCATTTAATTTCATATTGTCTTTTCTATGGGTGAATGCCATATTGTCTTTGGGTTTTCATTTCTTACAATCCCATATTTGGATTTTCATTCATGGTTGTGCCATCTTTGGATTTCAATGGATCCATGTGTTTGAGTCTACCGAGCTTTTCAAATGAACCATCTTTGGATATACAATGGCTTGGGTTCCAAATGATCAGATTTTTTCATAGTAATTGCATCTTCATTGACTAAAATACACTGTATAGGTAACAACACACTAAAAATTGCTAATAGGTTGGGAGAAGACAAGTGTAGCAGAAATTTTGCAGGAAAAATACAGCTAGGGGCCTAGGGTCCTTTCACACACCAAATCCTACTACTACCACCAACCTTGGTCTTCGTTGAGGTGCTCACTCGAAGAGAAGAGAAGCTTCCACCATTGCCAAAATTATAGAAGTACCATCACCAATGAAGCTTTGAGAGACCAAGAATAGACACACCACATGAAACGATGCACGTGTCACTATGACACACTTGTTAGGAAAAATACATATTAACTTGGATCGGGATCCACCGCATCTCATGGAATTGTCTTTAAACCACCAACCCCTATCCAAATCCATGATTGATTTTTCTCACTTGCTAGTCTCTTAGAGGGCAAAAAATCCATCGACAAACAGGAAAAAAAATCTCATGGCCAGGAGTAGACGACGGGTCGAGGAGGCAACCAGATCTTCAACATATGGTGAGGAAGAACTGAGGCAAAATTATGAGACACCCTAACTTCTTTCATGCTACAAGACAAAACCTAACGATTCCTCCCTATACTTGCAAGAAGAGATACATGGTTCCACCCCCTTTGGTCACGATAAGGTTGATGCTAGGGATAGAACCAGGATCTTAGTGGAATTCACCAAGGGATAAGCTCCTTATCACATTTTGTCTAGGGAGCAAGAGAGTGAATCCGAGTTTTCATGACTAAAAATGGATGAAGGACGGCACGACATGATCTCACCCAATGGATCGCCAGTGCAATTGGTTGTATCGTCAACATCGACATTCCAAGTTTTAAAAGATTGAAAACAATGGATGGAAACCCATAAATTGCAAGAATTGGGTTTAGTAGGTTTTCTAGTGCTCTAGAAAACCCTCTGTGATAGACCTATTTCACTTATTCATCGTAATCGAATTTACTCTTCAACACGATAAAGATTGCATGAATACAAAGATGAAAAAAATAGGAGAGAACTCACCGAGTTTGTTTTTGTCGAAGAGGCTAGAGAGGCAGTGTCCTTTAACTCCATAATATGTTCATCATTGATCTGATCCGCCATGGGATTAGCCATCTTAAACTCAAAGACCTAATCATCACCGAGTTGATCCTCCATGAACTCATCAATCACATTTCCATGACTATCTGCCATGTGGTCGTCCACCATGAGCTTGCGACCATGGTGTAGGTTGACCTACTTAGCACTGCCATAATAAACTAAGAGAGTGGATCCTATGAAAATTCGATGGAGGAGTGAGTTCACTAAAACTTCGATAGCAGTGGAGGTGATGTTGTGGATAGGCACGAGATGGAGATACTAAATAGAAAAGGGAAAGTTTGCGAAGAGGCTTGAGGGGAGAGGCTAGGTTTGAGGCAACATCGAGGGGTAAGGGGCGAGGCCTTTTGTAGTGCTTGGTATGCTGTGGTGTCAATTAAATTTTTGATAAATACTAAATATATCACATGGTACTATGATAGTAAGGTGGAATCCAACACGTGTTTTGTGTCGATTCCCCAATGGGTAGTTGGGCCAGACAATGCGTCATGTGTATGTGATAAGTTTCACGATCTATTGGTGATATGCCAATTTGGGCCCTTCCTCCCAGCACTCACGGCCCAAGCAAGTCAACCAAACTCATGATTCGGTTCCTCCAGGAGTCCTGGCCCAAAAAGATAAATGGCGAAAAGGACTATCTTTGAAGTCGACCATCAATAAAGGAGAAACCAAGGTGTGCCAAGCCAAGAGATCATAAGAGGAAGGTAAGGACCAACTGAATGAAGGTGAAGCCGTATCCAACTAGGATACACAAGGGAGGAAGGCGTCCAAACCAACCCAAGCATGGGTATCAATAGCAGTGTGCCAAGACTAGGAGGGATAACTTCTACTTTTACATCCAAGAAGATGGAGTCGAAGATCTAGTTATTGGACCTAGATTAGATACAATCTTGGACACACCCCGTCGAGATCGGCCACCAAAATTCCTAGTGACTTAGTGTACAAGTTATTGGACCCCCCGCACATTGTACTTGTTGATATCTGTAATGCCAAACAAGTACTAGAGTTGTTACTTGATACATCTCCAATGTATCTATACATTTTTTATCGTTTCATGCTATTATATTATCAATCATGTATACTTTATATGCCATTTTATATCATTTTTCGGAACTAACCTATTAACTCAGTGCTCAGTGCCAGTTCCTATTTTTGCCTATTTCTTTCTTTCATAGAAAAACCATATGATACGTCTCCATCATACCTACTTTTCCAAACAATTTGGCTCTTGTTTTGGACTCTAATTTGCATGATTTGAATGAAACTAACCTGGACTGGTGTTGTTTTCAACAGAACTACCATGGTGTTGTTTTTGTGCAGAAATAAAATTTCTTAGAATCGGACAAAACTTTCTAGAGATTTTTTATGGAATAAAAGAAATATACTGCAACAAAGATCCACATGAAGGGGGCCACCTGTTGCCAACAAGGCAATAGGGCGTGCCCTGTTACCTTGTGGGGGCCATAGGCGGCTGCCTGGCCTAATTCTAGCGTTATAAAATCTGTTTCATCAAGAGAAAAATATGAGAAGAAGTTTCATCGCGTTTTACTATACGGAGCCGCCGCCACCTCCTGTTCTTCATTGTGGGGGCTGTTCTGGGTCCGTTTGGGGCTCTGGGGAGGGGGATTCGTTGCCATCATCAACAACTTCATGATGCTCACCACCGGGTGTGAGTAATTCCTCCATAGGCTTGCTGGCTGGTGATGGATTTGGATGCGATTTGTCATGTAATCGAGTCAATTTGTTAGGGCTTGATCCCTAGTATCCACTATGTTCTGAGATTGATGTTGCTATGACTTTGCTATTCTTAATGCTTTCCACTAGGGCTCGAGTTCCATGATTGCAGATCTAAAGCTATTATGTTTTCATGAATATAAGTTTGTTTTGGATCCTATCTTGCAAGTTGTATGCACCTATTACGTGTTATGATCCAGAGACCCCAAAGTGTCAACAATTGGGATTCACTCTGGTGATGACAGTAGTATGAGGAGTTCACTATGTGTTAATGCTTTGTTCAGGTTCTGTAGTAAAATGAGGCCTTAATATCCCTTAGATTTCCTTATGGACCACGCTGCCATGGGAGGGTAGGACAAAAGATGCCATGCAAGTTCTTATTATAAGCATGTATGACTATTTACGGAATACACGCCTACATTATATTGATGAATTAGAGCTATTGTGTATCGCTATAGGTTGTGACTATTATATGATGGGTGTCATCCAACACAAATATCCATCACTAATCCAATGCCTACGCTTTTCTCATATTGATCTTTGCTAACTTAGTACCGTTGTTGTTGCTGTTACAATCACTACAAAACTGCTACGATTATTGTTCTTGTTACTATTGCTACAGTTATCACTGCTATCAAAACTATCATACTATTGTGCTACTAAATACTTTGCTCAGTTATTTAGTTCTCCAGGTGTGTTGGATTAAAAACCCAATTTCTAGTAATCATAAATATTCTTTGGCTCCCCTTGTGTCAAATCAATAAATTTGGGTGAAATACTACCCTCAAAGACTGTCGCGATCCCCTCTATTTGTGGGTTATCACCATACCAAACGAAGTCGAAACACAATGAAACTTTACGGTGATTTTTTCTGGACTAGAAGAGACCCTGAAGCTTCGGGGGCAGAAGATCTACGAGTGGGCCACAAGCTCACATGGTGCGCCCGAGCGCCACCTGAGCTTGTGGGGCCCTCGGAGGTCTCCCTGACCTAATTCCATCACTATAAATTCCTCAAAATCCGTAAACACCCAGAGCAAGACCTGAAACTGTCAGATATCGGGTTCCAGCAAAACCCTTAAGGTTCAAACTCTGGGTTGCGCGCGGAGATCTTCCCCCTACCGATCCACATCCCAACGCCTCGCTGAGAATCTAAGCTAAACGATGAACAACACAAGGGACACAAGGTTTATACTGGTTCGGGCCACCGTTGTGGTGTAATACCCTACTCCAGTGTGTGGTGTGGTGGATTGTCTCAGGGGCTGATGATGAACAGTACAGGGGAAGAACAGCCTCGCGAGAGGTGTTCTTGTTGTGGTGGCTTTCTTCGGAAGGATTCCGATCCCCTCCTACGGTGGTGGCTATCTCTATATATAGAGGCCCTGGTCCTCTTCTCAAATATTAAGAGGGAAGGGCGCCAACAACGGCCATTTTGGAGGGGAACATCTAGTACAAGTTATCCTGACTAAAGTTGGTCTTCGGCTGCCAAAGGCCCTGGCGATGGCGTCGTCTTGGGCTCCAAGGTGACCTCCGTCCTGCCACTCTGCTGGTCTTGGTCTCGTGCACCGAAACGGTAACATTTGCTTGATGCCTTGGTACTCCACGCCTGTGCTTGCCCCCTTTGCACCAAAGAGGAAACAAGGACACTATGCAGGCCAGCGCCTACCGGGCACCCGCCTGGTCTCGATCGTCATGGCTTGTGTCATGAGCACCTCGCGAGGTACCCTTGCCTTGATCTCTCCACCTCCTCGCGAGCCTGCCTGGTGAGGCCGTTCCTGAGGAAGCCTTTCGTCATCTGCCCCGCAAGGCTTGGCCCCTCGCGAGGGTCTTGAGCTTGAGTTGATGAAGATGGGCCGTACTGGGTCACCACTTGAGCCATGCAGCAGGCCGCAGGCAGGCAAGTCTGGGGACCCCGTTCCCAGAACGCCGACAGTATCCCCCGGGCCCAAGCCGCGCTCGGACTTGGCTTAGCAGCAAAGCGAAGGGGCAAGTGCGGAGCATCGCAGGCCCCAACAGCCTGCGGCCTTGGTCGCCACATGGTGGTTGATTGGACGTGGGCGTCTCTACTTCCCCACGCTGCCTCAGCAACCGCCCAATTTGAAGAGTCCCTGCATGCAAAAATGAGTCATGATTACCTGCGATCGTGGAGGCCGATGGTTGGCCTCCTCTGGACTATAAGTACGGAGTGGCGTGAGCCCCCGCAGTCCATCTCTTTCTGCCCCGCTCCTTCTCCATCTTGATGTCAATGGCGCCGATCCGCCGGTTCTCAGCCGAGGAGAAAGGAAAGCCCCCCCGAGAGGGCCCCGACCTGCTCCCGCCGAAGAAGTGGCCGGTCCCCGACCGTCGTGATGAGGTCGCTCGGCAGGAGACGTCGAGGCCTTGGTACGAGCGGCCACCTCCTGGGTTTCCGCTGCCTTTGTACGCCCGGGCTAAGGGCCCTAGGGAAGAAGACGCTGAGCTGCGCCGCCCGCGCCATCGGCGACTCCGACGAATCACGGCGGTGCGCTTCGTCACCCTGGAGTCCATGCCGCGGACTCCTCTCGCGAGCTCGTGCTTCACGCCGCCATGCCTCCAAGCTCCTAGATTCACCTTCCTCCTTCCTTTTCCTTCGAGATGCCGCCGAGGGGGCCTCTTGAGCTCTGGCTGCAGCACGCCAACTGCGGTACCCCTGCGACCGGAGCGGAGGTTGAGGTTGTCGCTCCGGGCAAGGTCTACATGACCCGAGGCTGGGGCGAGATCGCCCGGGTCTGCCGAACAGGGGGTGCCTTCGTGATTCATTTCGAATACGATGGCGCCTCCTTGATGCTCTTCAAGGTCTTCGACGCGGAAGGACGGCGGCTAGAGTGCTGCCCCAGGGAAGGCGGCCGAGGCATCGAAGTGGCGAGGGCTAGGCCTGCCACTCGCTTCCTCAGCAGCTCCTCTGGCAGCAGCAGAGATGCCAGCAACTCTCCTGAGCTTCTCGTGACTCCAGAGATGAGCGACGACAGCTACGAGCCCCCGAGCTCCCGCCGTGCCCGGAGCAGGGTTGCTGCATCAGGTCGCCGACGCGGCTGACCTGGATGGGGTTGGCGCCGGAGCTTGGTGGCCCACTATTGATGATGGAGTCGGCCGTGGAAGCGCGTGTAGTCAGGGCTCCTTAGGATTTGCACCTTTTGTTCCCTGCGAGGAATCAAGGAAATACCCTGTGGGGGCATGTAAAGCGTCTGCAATGTCTTTTGTTAATATCATCCTCATCGCGAAGTGGTGCAAGATGCTTGTCCTGTCTCAGCTTTGTTCCCCCTTTCTAACCTCGCGACGGCTTGGTGCTCTATGCTGACAGGTCCCGGTCCCCAGGCAGGCTTCAGCCGTCGCTGGTATACCAGGTCGCGATGCCATGGTCAAGGCCAGGAGGTGGGCAGCCCGAGGTCCAGTAAGAGCCCCTGAGGCGTGATACTTCCATTTTGCATCATGCTTTTATATCAATATTTATTGCATTATGGGCTATTATTACACATTATATATCAATACTTATGGGTATTCTCTCTTATTTTACAAGGTTTACCATGAAGAGGGGGAATGCCGGCAGCTGGAATTCTGGCTAGAAAAGGAGCAAACATTGGAAACCTATTCTGCACTGCTCCAAAAATCCTGGAACTCCTCAGAACTTATTTTTGGAATTAATAAGAATTATTGAGTGAAGAACTACCGGAGGGGGCCCACACCCTGGCCAGGAGGGTGGGGGGCACGCCACCCCTACTGGGTGGGCCCCCTGTCTCCTGGGCCCCCTGGTGGCCCTCCTGTGCCCATCTTCTGCTGTATGAAGGCTTTTACCCTGGAAAAAACCAGAGGCAAGCTTACGGGACGAAACTCCGCCGCCATGAGGCGGAACCTTGGCGGAACCAATCTAGAGCTCCGGCAGAGCTGTTCTGCCAGGGAAACTTCCCTCCGGGAGGGGGAAATCATCACCATCGTCATCACCAACGATCCTCTCATCGCGAGGGGGTCAATCTCCATCAACATCTTCACCAGCACCATCTCCTCTCAAAACCCTAGTTCAACTCTTGTATCCAATCTTGTATCAAAACGACAAATTGGTACCTGTGGGTTGCTAGTAGTGTTGATTACTCCTTGTAGTTGATGCTAATTGGTTTACTTGGTGGAAGATCATATGTTCAGATCCTTAATGCATATTATTACTCCTCTGATTATGAACATGAATATGCTTTGTGATTAGTTACGTTTGTTCCTGAGGACATGGGTGAAGTCTTGCTATTAATAGTCATGTGAATTTGGTATTCGTTCGATATTTTCATGAGATGTATGTTGTCTTTTGATATGACTCCAACTTATCTATAATTTTGATTGTTCCATGCTATTATATTACCTGTTCTGGATGTCTATGGGCTTTATTTTACACATTTATATCATTTTTGGGACTAACCTACTAACTGGAGGCCCAGCCTGTATTGTTGTTTTTTTACCTATTTCAGTATTTCAAAGAAAAGGAATATCAAATGGAGTCCAAACGGAATGAAACCTTTGGGAGCGTGACTTTTGGAATGAACGTGATCCAGAGGACTTGGAGTGCAAGTCAAGAAGCAGCCCAGGCGGCCACGAGATAGGAGGGCGCACCCACCCCTCCTGGGCGCGCCCCTGTCTCGTGGGCCCCTCGGGAAGCCACCGATGTACTTCTTCCTCCTATATAAGCCTACATACCCCGAAAACATCCAGGGAGCCACCGAAGAAATATTTCTGCCACCGTAACCTTCTGTATCCGCGAGATCCCATCTTGGAGCCATCACCGGTGTTCTGCCGGAGGGGGAATCCACCACGGAGGGCTTCTACATCAACACCATAGCCCCTCTGATGAGTTGTGAGTAGTTTACCATAGACCTTCGGGTCCATAGTTATTAGCTAGATGGCTTCTTCTCTCTTTTTGGATCTCAGTACAATGTTCTCCCCCTCTCTTGTGGAGATCTATTCGATGTAAACTCTTTTTGTGGTGTGTTTGTCGAGATCCGATGAATTGTGGGTTTATGATCAAGTTTATCTATGAATAATATTTGAATCTTCTCTGAATTCTTTTATGTATGATTGAGTTATCTTTGCAAGTCTCTTCGAATTATCGGTTTGGTTTGGCCTACTAGATTGATCTTTCTTGCCATAGGAGAAGTGCTTAGCTTTGGGTTCAATCTTGCGGTGTTCTTACCCAGTGACAGAAAGGGTTGCAAGACACGTATTGTATTGTTGCCCTCGAGGATAAAAAGATGGGGTTTATATCATATTGCTTTAGTTTATCCCTCTACATCATGTCATCTTGCTTAATGCGTTACTCTGTTCTTATGAACTTAATACTCTAGATGCATGCTGAATAGCGGTCGATGTGCGGAGTAATAGTAGTAGATGCAGGCAGGAGCTGGTCTACTTGTTGCGGACGTGATGCCTATATACATGATCATGCCTAGATAATCTCATAATTATTCGCTTTTCTATCAATTGCTCGACAGTAATTTGTTCACCCACCGTAATACTTATGCTATCTTGAGAGAAGCCACTAGTGAAACCAATGGCCCCCGGGTCTATCCTTTATCATATAAGCTTTTAATCTACTTTTATTTGCATCTTTATTTTCTGCATCTATATTATAAAATACCAAAAATATATTTATCTTTATCATACTATCTCTATCAGATCTCACTTCCGCAAGTGGCCATGAAGGGATTGAAAACCCCTTTAGAACGGTTGCGAGTTCTTTGTTTGTTTGTGTAGGTCCGTGGGACTTGTGAGGAGCCTCCTACTGGATTAATACCTTGGTTCTCAAAAACTGATGGAAATACTTACGCTACTGTGCTGCATCACCCTTTCCTCTTCAAGGAAAACCAACGCAAGCTCGAGACGTAGCAAGAAGGATTTCTGGCGCCGTTGCCGGGGAGGTCTTCGCTCAAGTCAAGACATACCAAGTACCCATCACAAACTCATCTCCCTCACATTTACATTATTTGCCATTTGCCTCTCGTTTTCCTCTCCCACACTTCACCCTTGCAGTTTTATTTGCCCTCTCTTTCCCAATCTCTCTCTCTCTCTCTCTCTCTCTCTCTCTCTCTCTCTCTCTCTCTCTCTCTCTTTTCGCTTGCCTTTTTCCGTTTGCTCGTGTGTTAGATTGTTTACTTTGCCGTTATGGCTAGTCCTCCTATCCTTGTTATTACTCCCGAACATGAAATTCTCAATTTTAAGCAAAGGGAGGGAGAAAATTTAAAAGATGCTTGGCATAGAATTTGCAATGCTCAAAATAAATCCACTAGGAAGCTTTCTACTTCCGTTCTTCTTCACAATTTTTATGTAGGCATTACTCCTTGGAATAGATGCATTCTTGATACCGTTGCTGGAGGGGATTTCTTGAATAGCCACACGTTTGAAGCTTATAATGCTATGTTAGATTTGTTTGGCTCACCACCTCTTTTGGTTAATGGAACTGTTTTAACTTTGGAACATGTTATGCAACGGCTTGAGACCATCGAAAATAAAATTGCCACTATTGAGTTAATTGAAAATTTGGATAAAAAGATTCATAATCAAATTACCCAATATGGATCTAGGGTTGGAGTCACTTTGAAAAATCTTAAAGAGAAAGAACCTATAGTTAATGAAAAATTAGATCTAGATTCTGCAAGAATTGGTAAACTTGAGGATATCATTACTAACTTAGGTTCCGCGTTTTCTTCCATGAAACACACTCCAAAAACCCCTACCAAAACTGCCAAGTTTATTTATGTTCCTAAAAATAAGGGTGAAACTTCTAATAAGGGAGACACGGATCTCAAATCCATTAGTGATCATCCCAATTGTCTCTCTATCATTAAAGAATCTTCTTCTACAAATGAATTTCTTGAATTTTTGCCTAAAGGTTTTATCATTGCTAAAAAGGGAGAAACCCCTAAAGAGTATAAGTGCTCTATTGATGAACCAAATGCCAAAGATGGCACTACTTAGATCTATCTTCGCCTTTATGCCTAGCTAGGGGCTTTAAACGATAGCGCTAGTTGGGAGGCAACCCAATTTTCTTTGTGTTTTTTTGTTTTTGTTTCTGTTTAGTGATAAGTTTTGCATCTACTTTCTGTTTTGATGTGTTTTCATGTTTTATTTAGTGTTTGTGCCAAGTAGAACCTATAGGATAACATATGATGATAGTTGATTTGATTCTGCTGAAAAACAGAAACTTTGCGCTCACGAGAAAAAAAATCAATAAATCACAGAAACGTGATTTTGCATTGATTATTTTTGATGCTGATCAATAAACAAATTGTACAGTACTTTATATTTTGGTAGGATTTTTAGAGTTCCATAATTTGTGTTAGTTACAGATTGCTACAGACTGTTCTGTTTTTGACAGATTCTGTTTTTGTGTGTTGTTTGCTTATTTTGATGCATCTATGGCTAGTATGTAAGGGTATGAACCATAGAGAACTTGGAATACAGTATGTATAACACCAAAATAAATAAAGAATGAGTTCATTACAGTACCTTATGTGGTGGTTTTGTTTTCTTTCACGAACGGAGCTTATAAGATTTCCTGTTGAGTTTTGTGTTGTGAAGTTTTCAAGTTTTGGGTAAAGCTTTTATGGACTATGGAATAAAGAGTGGCAAGAGCCTAAGATTGGGGATGCTTACGGAACCCCAAGATATTCAAGAATAGCCAAAAGGCTAAGCTTGGGGATGCCCCGGGAAGGCATCCCCTCTTTCGTCTTTGTTCATTGGTAACTTTACTTGGAGCTATATTTTTATTCGCCACATGATATGTGTTTTGCTTGGAGCGTCATTTATTATGTTAGTATTTTCTTTTTAGTTCACCACAATCATCCTTGTCGTACACACATTTTGGGAGAAGCCCACTTGATTAGAATTTGCTAGAATACTCTATGTGCTTCACTTATATCTTTTGAGCTTGATAGTTTTTGCTCTAGTGCTTCACTTATATCTTTTAGAGAATGGCGGTGGATTAATTTTGGAGAAATTGCTAGGCTCTCATGCTTCACTTATATTGTTTTGAGAGTCTTTTAGAACAGCATGGTATTTGCTATGGTTACAAATTTGGTCCTAGAATGATGAGCATCCAAGTTGGGTATAATAAAAACTATCATAGAAAGAGCATTCAACACTATGATCAATTTGTTGCTTGATAATTGTTTTGAGATATAAAGGTAGTAATGTTAGGGTCATGCTAGTGGATAATTATGAAATTGAGAAATACTTTTGTTGAAGTTGGCAAGTCCCGTAGCATGAATGTATGGTAAAAGTTGTGTGACAAATTTGTTGCACGAGGTGCTCTTTTGATTGTTTTCCTTATGAGTGGCAGTCGGGGATGAGCGATGGTCTTTTCCTACCAATCTATCCCTCTTGGGGCATGCGTAGTAGTACTTTGCTTCGAGGGCTAAGTAGACTTTTGCAATAAGTACATGAGTTCTTTATGACTAATGTGAGTCCATGGATATACGCACACTCATCCTTCCACTTTGCTAGCCTCTATTATGCCGCGCAATTTTCGCCGGTATCATGCACCCATTATTTACCTTCCTCAAAACTGCCACCATACCCACCGATTATGGCATTTCCATAGCCATTCCGAGATATATTGCCATGCAACTTTCCACCGTTCCATTTATTATGACACATTTCATCATTGTCATATTGCTCTTTGCATGATCATGTAGTTGACATCGTATTTGTGGCAAAGCCACCTTCATAATTTTCATACATGTTGCTCTTGATTCATGGCATATCTCGGTACACCGCCGGAGGCATCCATATAGAGTCATATCTTGTTCTAGCTTTGAGTTGTAATTCTTGAGTTGTAAATCAATAAAAGTGTGATGATCTTCATTATTAGAGCATTGTCCCAGTGAGGAAGGATATGAAGACTATGATTCCCCCACAAGTCGGGATGAGACTTCGGACTTTATAAAAATAAAAGAGGCCAAAGAAGCCCACCAAAAAGAAAAAAAGAAAGAAAAAGAAAAAAAGGAAAAATAAAATAAAATGAGAGAAAAAGAGAGAAGGGACAATTCCTACTATCTCTTTTTCCACACTTTTACTTCAAAAATAGCACCATGATCTTCATGATAGAGAGTCTCCTATGTTGTCACTTTCATATACTAGTGGGAATTTTTAATTATAGAACTTGGCTTGTATATTCCAATGATGGGATTCCTCAAAATGCTCTAGGTCTTCGTGAGCAAGTGAGTTTGATGCACACCCACTTAGTGCTTTTTGTTGAGCTTTCATATATTTATAGCTCTAGTGCATCCGTTGCATGGAAATCCCTACTCACTCACATTGATATCTATCGATGGGCATCTCCATAGCCCGTTGATACGCCTAGTTGATGTGAGACTATCTTCTCCCTCTTTTTGTCTTCACAACTACCACCATATACCACCATAGTGCTATGTCCATGGCTTGCGCTCATGTATTGCTTAAGAGTTGAAAAAACGCTGAAGCGCGTTAAAAAGTATGAAACAATTGCTCGGCTCGTCATCGGGGTTGTGCATGAGGGGAGTATTTTGTGTAATGAAAATGAAGCATGGCCTAACTATATGATTTTGGAGGGATAAGCTTTTTTTGGCTATGCTATTTTGATAGGACATGATTATTTATTAGTATGCTTTGAAGCATTATTATTTTTATGTTTCATAAGCTTTTATCTTGAATCATTTGGATCTGAACATTCATGCCAGAATAAACAAAATTACATTGAGAATTATGCTAGGTAGCATTCCACATCAAAAATTCTGTTTTTATCATTTACCTCCTCGAGGACGAGCATGAATTAAGCTTGGGGATGTTTGATACGTCTCCAACGTATCTATAATTTTTGATTGTTCCATGCTATTATATTACCTGTTTTGGATGTCTATGGGCTTTATTTTACACATTTATATCATTTTTGGGACTAACGTACTAACCGGAGGCCCAGCCCGTATTGCTGTTTTTTTGCCTATTTCAGTATTTCGAAGAAAAGGAATATCAAACGGAGTCCAAACGGAATGAAACCTTCAGGAGCGTGATTTTTGGAACGAATGTGATCCAAAGGACTTGGAGTGCAAGTCAAGAAGCATCCAAGGCGGCCACGAGATAGGAGGGCGCGCCCACCCCTCTTGAGCGCGCCCCCTGTCTCGTGGGCCCCTCGGGCAGCCATCGATGTACTTCTTTCTCCTATATAAGCCTACATACCCCAAAAACATCCAGGGAGCCACCGAAGAAATATTTCCGCCACCATAACCTTCTGTATCTGCAAGATCCCATCTTGGAGCCATCGCCGGCGTTCTACCGGAGGGGGAATCCACCACGGAGGGCTTCTACATCAACACCATAGCCCCTCCGATGAGTTGTGAGTAGTTTACCACAGACCTTCGGGTCCATGGTTATTAGTTAGATGGCTTCTTCTCTCTTTTTGGATCTCAATACAATGTTCTCCCCCTCTCTTGTGGAGATCTATTCGATGTAAACTCTTTTTGTGGTGTGTTTGTCGAGATCCAATGAATTGTAGGTTTATGATCAAGTTTATCTATGAATAATATTTGAATCTTCTCTGAATTCTTTTATGTATGATTGAGTTATCTTTGCAAGTCTCTTCGAATTATCGGTTTGGTTTGGCCTACTAGATTGATCTTTCTTGCCATGGGAGAAGTGCTTAGCTTTGGGTTCAATCTTGCGGTGTTCTTACCCAGTGACAGAAAGGGTTGCAAAAGACATATTGTATTGTTGCCATCGAGGATAAAAGGATGGGGCTTATATCATATTGCTTGAGTTTATCCCTCTACATCATGTCATCTTGCTTAATGCGTTACTCTGTTCTTATGAACTACTCTAGATGCATGCTGGATAGCGGTCGATGTGTGGAGTAATAGTAGTAGATGCAGACAGGAGTCGGTCTACTTGTTGCGGACGTGATTCCTATATACATGATCATGCCTAGATAATCTCATAATTATTCGCTTTTCTATCAATTGCTCGACAGTAATTTGTTCACCCACCGTAATACATATGATATCTTGAGAGAAGCCACTAGTGAAACCTATGGCCCCCGGGTCTATCCTTTATCATATAAGCTTTTAATCTACTTTTATTTGCATCTTTATTTTCTGCATCTATATTATAAAATACCAAAAATATATTTATCTTATCATACTATCTCTATCAGATCTCACTTTCGCAAGTGGCCGTGAAGGGATTGACAACCCCTTTATCGCGTTGGTTGCAGTTCTTTGTTTGTTTGTGTAGGTTCGTGGGACTTGTGAGGAGCCTCCTATTGGATTGATACCTTGGTTCTCAAAAACTGAGGGAAATACTTACGCTACTGTGCTGCATCACCCTTTCCTCTTCAAGGAAAACCAACACAAGCTCGAGACGTAGCATCTTTCCTCTAGTGGTGTTATGTGAACGTCGACTACATGACACTTCACCATTATTTGGGCCCAGAGGAAGGCATTGGGAAGTATTACGTAGATGATGGGTTGCTAGAGTGACAAAAGCTTAAACCCTAGTTTATGCGTTGCTTCGTAAGGGGCTGATTTGGATCCCTATGTCTAATGTTGTGGTTATGTTTACCTTAATACTTCTTTTGTAGTTGCGGATGCTTGCAATAGGGGTTAATCATAAGTAGGATGCTTGTCCAAGTAATGGCAGTACCCAAGCACCGGTCCACCCACATATCAAATTATCAAAGTACCGAACGCGAATCATACGAGCGTGATGAAAACTAGCTTGACGATAATTCCCATGTGTCCTCGGGAGCTCCTTTCTCATTATAAAAAATTGTTTAGGCTTGTCCTTTGCTACAAAAAGGATTGGGCCACCTTGCTGCACTTTATTTACTCTCATTGCTTGTTACTCGTTACAATTTATCTTATCACAAAACTATCTGTTACCTACAATTTCAGTGCTTGCAGAGAAAACCTTACTAAAAACCGCTTGTCATTTCCTTCTGCTCCTCATTGGGTTCGACACTCTTACTTATCGAAAGAACTACGATACATCCCCTATACTTGTGGGTCATCAAGACTCTTTTCTCGCGCCGTTGGCGGGGAGCGTAGCGCTTTTGGTGAGTGGAACTTGGTAAGGAAATATTTATATAGTGTGCTGAAATTTTCTGTCACTTGTTATTATGGAAACTAATCCTTTGAGGGGCTTGTTCGGGGTATCTTCACCCTGACCAGAAGAGCAAAGAGTTTCTCCTCAACCTACTGAACCTACTGAAAATATTTACTTTGAGATTCCTATGGGTATGATAGAGAAACTGCTAGCTAATCCCTTTGGAGGAGATGGAACATTGCATCCCGATTTACACCTTATCTTTGTGGATGAAGTTTGTGGATTATTTAAGCTTGCAGGTATTACCGACGATGTTGTCAAAAGGAATGTCTTCCCTTTATCTTTGAAGGGAGATGCATTGACATGGTATAGGCTATGTGATGATACGGGATCTTGGAATTATAAATGGTTGAAGTTGGAATTTCACCAGAAGTTCTATCCTATGCATCTTGTTCATCGTGATCGTAATTACATATATAACTTCTGGCCTCGTGAAGGAGAAAGCATCGCTCAAGCTTGGGGGAGGCTTAAGTCAATGTTATATTCATGCCCCAATCATGAGCTCTCCAGAGAAATGATTATTCAAAAAATTTATGCTCGGCTTTCTCTCAATGATCGCAACATGCTCGATACTTCCTGTGGTGGTTCTTATATGCTGAAGACTATTGAATTCAAATGAGACTTATTGGAAAGAATTAAATGCAACTCTAAATATTGGGGTTCCTACGATGGTAAGGAGTCAGGTATGACACCTAAGTTTGATTGTGTTAAATCTTTTATGGATACCGATGCTTTTCGTGGATTTAGCGCTATGTATGGACTTGACTCTGAGATAGTAGCTGCTTTTTGTGAATCTTTTGCTACTCACGTTGATCTCCCTAAGGAGAAGTGATTTAAATGTAATCCTCCGATTGAAGTAAAAGTATTTGCACCTATTACAGTTGAAGAAAAGATTGTCACTTATAGTGATCCTATTGTCCCTACTACTTATGTTGAGAAACCTCCTTTTCCTTTTAGGATAAAGGATCATGCTAAAACTTCGACTGTTGTTCGTGAGAGTAATACTAGGACTTATACACCTCCTGAGAAAATCAAAGTTGAACCTAGTATTGCTATGGTTAAAGATCTCTTGGATGATGATTTAGATGGGCATGTTATTTATTTCTGTGGTGAGACTGCTAATATTGTTAGACCACACACTAAGATACATAGACCTGTTGTAGGCATGCCTGCTATTTCTGTTAAAATAGGAGATCATTGTTATCATGGTTTATGTGATATGGGTGCTAGTGCTAGTGCAATACCCTGTGACTTATATAAAGAAATTATGCATGACATTGCACCCGTTGAATTGGAAGGTACTGATGTTACTATCAAGCTTGCCAATAGAGATACTATTTCACCAATTGGGATTGTTATAAATGTTGAAGTCTTGTGTGGGAAGGTTAAATATCCTGCTGATTTTCTTGTTATTAGTTCCCCACAGGATGACTTTTGTCCCATTATTTTTGGTAGGCCCTTCTTGAATACTGTTAATGCTAGGATTGATTGTGAAAAGGATACTATTACAATTGGCTTAGAGGATGTGTCTCATGAGTTTAATTTTGCTAAGTTTCGTAGACAACCTCGTGATAGAGAATCACCTAGTAAGGATGAGATTATTGGTCTTGCTTCTATTGCCGTTCCTCCTACTGATCCGTTAGAAAAATATTTGCTAGACCATGAAAATGATATGTTTATGAAGGAAAGAAGGGAAATAGATGAAGTGTTTCTTCAACAGGAACCTATTCTGAAACACAACCTACCCATCGAAATTCTAGGGGATCCCCCTCCACCCAAGGGTGATCCCGTGTTTGAACTCAAACCATTACTGATAATTTTAAGTATGCTTATCTTGATGAAAAGAAAATATATCCTGTTATTATTAGTGCTAACCTTTCATAGCAAGAAGAAGAAAGATTATTGAAAACTCTGAAGAAGCACCGTGCTGCTATTGCATATACTCTGGATGATCTCAAGGGCATTAGTCCCATGTTATGCCAACACAAAATGAATTTGGAGAACGATGCAAACCAGTTAGAGATCCTCAATGACGATTGAATCCTAAGATGAAAGAAGTGGTAAGAAAGGAGATACTAAAGCTCCTTGAGGCAGGTATAATTTATCCCGTTGCTGATAGTGATTGGGTAAGCCCTGTCCATTGTGTTCCCAAAAAGGGAGGTATTACTGTTGTTCCTAATGATAAAGATGAATTGATCCCGCAAAGAATTATTACAGGTTATAGGATGGTAATTGATTTCCGTAAATTAAATAAAGCTACGAAGAAAGATCCTTACCCTTTACCTTTTATTGATCAAATGCTAGAAAGACTATCCAAACACACACATTTCTGCTTTCTAGATGGTTATTCTGGTTTCTCTCAAATACCCGTGTCAGCAAAGGATCAATCAAAAACTACTTTTACTTGCCCTTTCGGTACTTTTGCTTATAGACGTATGCCTTTTGGTTTATGTAATGCACCTGCTACCTTTCAAAGATGTATGATGGCTATATTCTCTGACTTTTGTGAAAAGATTTGGGAGGTATTCATGGATGATTTCTCCGTCTATGGATCCTCTTTTGATGGTTGCTTTAGCAACCTTGATCGAGTTTTGCAGAGATGCGAAGACACTAGTCTCGTCTTGAATTGGGAAAAGTGCCACTTTATGGTTAATGAAGGCATTGTCTTGGGGCATAAGATTTCCGAGAGAGGTATTGAAGTTGATAAAGCTAAAGTTGATGCTATTGAAAAGATGCCATGTCCCGAGGACATAAAAGGTATAAGAAGTTTCCTTGGTCATGCCGATTTTTATAGGAGGTTCATTAAGGACTTCTCTAAAATCTCTAGGCCTCTGACTAATTTATTGCAAAAAGATATTCCTTTTTTCTTTGATGATGATTGTGTAGAAGCATTTGAAATACTTAAGAAAGCTTTGATTTCTGCACCTATTGTTTAGCCACCTGATTGGAATTTACCCTTTGAAATTATGTGTGATGCTAGTGATTATGCTATAGGTGCTGTTCTAGGGCAAAGACTTGATAAGAAATTGAATGTTATCCAGTATGCTAGTAAGACTCTTGATACTGACCAGAGAAATTATGCTACTACTGAAAAAGAGTTCTTAGCAGTTGTGTTTGCATGTGATAAGTTTAGACCTTATATTGTTGACTCCAAAGTTACTATTCACACTGATAATGCTGCTATTAAATATCTTATGGAAAAGAAAGATGCTAAGCCTAGACTCATTAGATGGGTTCTCTTGATCCAAGAATTTGATTTGCATATCGTTGATAGAAAGGGAGCTGAGAACCCCGTTGCAGACAACTTGTCTAGGTTAGAGAATGTTCTTGATGACCCACTACCTATTGATGATAGTTTTCCTGACGAACAATTAGCGGTCATTAATGCTTCTCGTAGTGCTCCTTGGTATGCTGATTATGCTAATTACATTGTTGCTAAATTTATACCACCTAGTTTCACATACCAGCAAAAGAAAAAGTTCTTTTATGATTTAAGACATTACTTCTGGGATGACCCACACCTTTATAAAGAAGGAGTAGATGGTGTTATTAGACGTTGTGTACCTGAGCATGAACTGGAACAAATCCTATGCAACTGTCACTCTGAATCATATGGAGGACACCACGCTGGAGATAGAACTGCACATAAGGTATTGCAATCCGGTTTTTATTGGCATACTCTCTTCAAAGATGCTCGTAAGTTTGTCTTATCTTGTGATGAATGTCATAGAATTCGTAATATTAGTAGACATCAAGAAATACCTATGAATTATTCTCTTGTCATTGAACCATTTGATGTTTGGGGCTTTGATTATATGGGACATTTTCCTGCCTTTAATGGGTATACACATATTTTAGTTGCTGTTGATTATGTTACTAAGTGGGTAGAAGGTATTCCAACTAGTAGTGCTGATCATAACACTTCTATCAAAATTCTTAAAGAAGTTATTTTTCCGAGGTTTGGAGTCCCTAAATATCTTATGACTGATGGTGGTTCACATTTTATTCATGGTGCTTTCCGTAAGATGCTTGCTAAGTATGATGTTAATCATAGAATCACATCTCCCTATCACCCGCAGTCTAGTGGTCAAGTAGAGTTGAGCAATAGAGAGCTCAAATTAATTTTGCAAAAGACTGTGAATAGATCTAGAAAGAATTGGTCCAAAAAACTTGATGATGCATTATGGGCCTATAGAACTGCATATAAAAATCCTATGGGTATGTCTCCGTATAAGATGGTTTATGGAAAAGCATGTCACTTACCTCTTGAACTTGAACATAAAGCATATTGGGCTATCAAAGAGCTCAACTATGACTTCAAACTTGCCGGTGAGAAGAGGTTATTTGATATTAGCTCACTTGATGAATGGAGAACCCAAGCCTATGAGAATGCAAGCTATTCAAAGAAAAAGTCAAACGCTGACATGACAAAAGGATACAAAAGCGTGAGTTTAACGTAGGTGATTATGTGTTATTATTCAACTCTCCTTTAAGATTTTTGTAGGAAAACTTCTCTCTAAATGGGAAGGTCCTTACGTTATCGAGGAGGTCTATCATTCTGGTGCCATAAAAATCAACAACTTCAAAGGCACAAGTCCGAGGGTGGTGAAACGTCAAAGTATTAAAAATTATATCTCAGGTAATCCTATCAATGTTGAAACTAATATTATTGAAACCGTAACCCCAGAGGAATACATAAGGGATACTTTCCAGAACGTTCCAGTCTCCGAAAAGGAATAGGTATGTGGTACGGTAAGTAAACCGACTCCAAAATAATTCTAATGGCAATTTCTATCCGTTTTGGAATATTTAAGAATTTTGGAAAGAAAGAAGTAGTCCGGGAAGGACACGAGGCCTCCACGAGGGTGGAGGGCGCGCCCACCCTTACTGGGCGCGCCCCCTGTCTCGTGGCCACCTCGTGTGCCTCCCGGACTCCGTTTTCTTGCACGTTACGTATTTTGGTCGGTAAAAATTCATTATATAATCTCCCAAAGGCCTTGACCACCGTATCATGCAAATATCCCCTGTTTTCATTTCGAGCTGTTTTTCTGACAGATCTAGAGCATCATGACGTCTCCAAGCGCTCCCAAGGACAAGTTTTTCGAGAGGGTTATCAACCCCTATCTCGCGGAGGTGCTGCAACACCCTCAAACCATTGAGATGCGTGAGGGGGTGCTGCAAATCCGCGATGTGGAGGGACCAAGGCGTACCAGAAGCGTGGAGACAAAGCTCGAAGCCATGGAGCAACAAGTTTTCAAGTGCCAAGGGATGGTGGAGCATGGACTCAACGCCAACCAGATGATGATCACGGAGTTCACCAACAACCACGAGCTTGATGCCAAGGTCATTGGGGAGACCATCTTCAAGCTTCAAGAGAAAATCGAGCACCTCCAAGCCCAGATCTATGACCTGCAAAACCAAAACTGTGAGTATGAATATAGATTCAAGAAGATGAGTTTGGCTGCAGATTTGAGGATCCCGGAGACTCGATCATCCTTCTATGATGGTGAGCCTATGCCTTGGAAGATGGACGACAAGCCTACATCATCAACAACTCCTACTTCACCACCTCCGAGGACATAATCACATGAGTATGGGCACTCCCCTTGGCAACTGCCAAGCTTGGGGGAGGTGCCCCGGTATCGTATCACCATCACACTCCTATCTTTACCGTTTTATTTAGTTCGATCCTTTTAGTAGTATCTTGATCTAGTAGATTGAAGTTTCAAGTATCAATTAGTTTTGAGTTTTGCTTTGTGATCTCTTTATGTAATCGAGTTCATGAGCTATCTATAATAAAGATTAGTGTTGAGTCAAGGGCTTTGCTATTTTTCTATGATCTTGAGAAAGTAGAAAGAATAAAAGAGTTCATATTGATCTTATGGATAGTAATGACTTCACACATAGAAAGTATGAGGCATAAAAGTTGTTGAGAGTTGGCAAACGTAGTTTTGGTCATCGTTGCAATTAATAGGAAGTAATAAGGAAAGAGAGGTTTTCACATACAAATATGTTATCTTGGACATCTTTTATGATTGTGAAGCACTCATTAAGTATGACATGCTAAAAGAGTTGATGTTGGACAAGGAAGACAACGTAATGGTTTATGTTTTCTCACATCTCAGTTAAAGTATATTGTCATTGATCTTCCCAACATGTTGATCTTGCCTTTCCCCCTCATGCTAGCCAAATTCACCAAGTAGAGATACTACTTGTGCTTCCAAATATCCTTAAACCCAGTTTTTGCCATGAGAGTCCACCATATCTACCTATGGATTGAGTAAGATCCTTCAAGTAAGTTGTCATGTTGCAGGAAATAAAAATTGCTCTCTAAATATGTATGACTTATTAGTGCAGAGAAAATAAGCTTTATACGATCTTGTTGTGGAAGCAATAAAAGCGACGGACTGCATAATAAAGGTCCATATACAAGTGGCAATATAAAGTGACGTTCTTTTGCACTAAGATTTTGTGCATCCAACCCTAAAAGCACATGGCAACCTCTACTTCCATCTGCGAAGGGCCTATCTTTTACTTTATGTTTTTACTTTATGCTTGAGTCAAGGTGATCTTCACCTTTCCCTTTTTCATTTTATCCTTTGGCAAGCTCCTCGTGTTTGAAAGATCTTGATATATATATCCAACTGGATGTAAGTTAGCATGAATTATTATTGTTGACATCACCTAAACGTGAATACGTTGGGAGGCAATACAACAAGCCCCTATCTTTCTCAGTGTCCGGCTGAAACTCCATAACCACAAGTACTGCGTGAGTGTTAGCAATTGTAGAAGACTACATGATAGTTGATGTATGTGGGCTTGCTGAAAAGCTCTATTCTTGACTCTTTCTGATGTTAGATAAATTGCAATTGCTTCAATGACTGAGATTATAGTTTTTTAGTTCCCAATGAAGTTTCTGAACCATACTTAACATTGTGAATTTATTGTTACTTGAGCATAAGAAATCATATGACAAAATCTATTTATGTTGATGTTATAAGAATGATCATGATGCCCTCATGTCTGTATTTTATTTTTATCGACACCTCTATCTCTAAACATGCGGACAAATTTTTCGATTTCGGCTTCCGCTTGAGGATAAGCGAGGTCTAAGCTTGGGGGAGTTGATACTTACATTTTGCATCATGCTTTTATATCAATATTTATTGCATTATGGGCTGTTATTACACATTATATATCAATACTTAGGGCTATTCTCTCTTATTTTACAAGGTTTACCATGAAGAGGGGGAATGCCGACAGCTGGAATTCTGGCTGGAAAAGGAGCAAACATTGGAAACCTATTCTACACTGCTCCAAAAATCCTGAAACTCCACATAACTTATTTTTGGAATTAATAAGAATTATTGAGCGAAGAAACTATTGGAGGGGGCCCACACCCTGGCCAGGAGGGTGGGGGGAGCGCCCACCCCTACTGGGCTCGCCCCTGTCTCCTGGGCCCCCTGGTGGCCCTTCGGTGCCCATCTTTTGCTATATGAAGGCTTTTGCCCTGGAAAAAACCAGAGGCAAGCTTACGGGACGAAACTCCACCGCCACAAGGCGGAACCTTGGCGGAACCAATCTAGAGCTCCGGTAGAGCTGTTCTGCCCGGGAAACTTCCCTCCGGGAGGGGGAAATCATCCCCATCATCATCACCAATGATCCTATCATCGGGAGGGGGTCAATCTCGATCAACATCTTCACCAGCGCCATCTCCTCTCAAAACCCTAGTTCATCTCTTGTATCCAATCTTGTAACAAAATACAAATTGGTACCTGTGTGAAAGATCATGGATGTCGCCTAGAGGGGGGGGGGTGAATAGGCGTTTAAAAAAATTACGGTTTAGGCTTGAACAAATGCGGAATAAACCTAGCGGTTATTTTGTCAAGCACAAAACCTAAAACAACTAGGCTCACCTATGTGCACCAACAACTTATGCTAAGCAATATAAGCAACTATGTGATAGCAAGATATATGACAAAGAACAATATGGCTATCACAAAGTAAAGTGCATAAGTATATAGAGCTCGGGTAAGAGATAACCGAGGCACGCGGAGACAATGATGTATCCCGAAGTTCACACCCTTGCGGATGCTAATCTCCGTTTGGAGCGGTGTGGAGGCACAATGCTCCCCAAGAAGCCACTAGGGACACCGTAATCTCCTCACGCCCTCGCACAATGCAAGATGCCGTGATTCCACTAAGGGGCCCTTGAGGGCGGTCACCGAACCCGTACAAATGGCAACCCTTGGGGGCAGTCACCGAACCCGTACACTTTGGCAACCCTTGGGGGCGGTCACCGGTACCCGTCAAATTGCTCGGGGCGATCTCCACAACCTAATTGGAGACCCCGACGCTTTCCCGGAGCATTACACCACAATGATTGAGCTCCGAACACCACCAACCGTCTAGGGTGCCCAAGCACCCAAGAGGAACAAGCTCAAGGGTACCAAGCACCCAAGAGTAATAAGCTTCTCAACTTGTAACTTCCACGTATCACCGTGGAGAACTCAAACCGATGCACCAAATGCAATGGCAAGGGCACACGGAGTGCCCAAGTCCTTCTCTCTCAAATCCCACCGAAGCAACTAATGCTAGGGAGGAAAACGAGAGGAATAACAAGAAGGAGAACACCAAGAACTCCAAGAACTAGATCCAAGGGGTTCCCCTCACATAGAGGAGAAAGTGATTGGTGGAAGTGTGGATCTAGATCTCCTCTCTCTTTTCCCTAAAAAACTAGCAAGAATCCATGGAGGGATTGAGAGTTAGCAAGCTCGAAGAAGGTCAACAATGGGGGCAAAAACGAGCTCAAGAGATGGGGAACCATTGGGGAAGAAGACCCCCTTAAATAGGTCCCCACGAATCTGCCCGTTATGTGCAGAAAACTGTAGGACCGGTACAACCGGTGCACGAACCGGTACAACCGGCCAAAGCAGAGGAAAAACCAACCTGGGAAAAGCTCTAAGCGGTACAACAGCCTGGGGAATCGGTAGTACTGGTTAAACCGGTAAAACCGGTCAACAACCGCCCAAGAACCGCTCCAAAACAGAAACTAGTCCGGTGGTAGAGCGGTATATGGCCGGAACAACCTCCGGACCAATTCTGGAGCGGTACAACCGCTCCAAACACCGGCTGTACCGGTCAACCGGTACAACCTCTCTACGGGGCGGTACAACCTCTCTATGTAAAACAGACAATATCAAAACAGCCACAACTTTCGCATACGAGCTCCGAATTCGATGAAACCAAGTTTGTTGGAAAGCTAGCAACAAGGGCTAACACAATCTTGAAAGAAATATCAATAAGAATAAAATGAGAAAAAGCCCATAAGAAAATGGTGAGAACCCTTCCTTGGATAAGATCGGTAAAACCCCCAACACCGAAAACATCATAGAAGACGCATGCGAACTCCGTTTTCGATGAACTCAAGCTTGTCATCAAGATGACCATAAGCTCTAAGACTCACAAAGAGAACCAAACAAGAACCAAGAAACATGATGCAAGGATGCAATGGTTTGAGCTCTCTACTAATGATACGATCAAGCTACCAACTTGAGAGCCCCCCTTGATAGTACGGCAAACGATCCTATAACCCGGTCTCCCAACTACCACCACAAGACCGGTAAAATAGAAAACCTATCAAGGGCAAACCTTTGCCTTGCACATGGTCCACTTGAGCTAGATGATGACGATCTTGACACCCTCAAGTTGGACCACCTTTCTTGATTGCGTTGGCTCGATGAAGACTAGATGATTGCTCCCCATAGTCCACTATGGGTGAGCGACTCTTCGGCACATCTTCACAAGTCCATTGACACCACAATGGATGGCAAGATTCAAGCACTTGATCTCTTCGTGATGCTCCACTTGAACTTGCACAGGCAATCATGATGACGATCACCACTTGATGTCATCCTTTCCATGGGTTGTATGATATCTTCCTCTTGACGCAAGCCCAAGGACACGTACCATACCATGGGATCACTTGATCCCTCTTGGTACATCTTCTATGCTTTGTGAGTTGATCAACTTGATTCACTCTTGACTTCGTCTTGATCAACCTTGAATCTTTCCAACTCTCTTCATTTGGATGATGTCTTGAAGGTAAACATGAATGATCACACAATCTTCTTCTTCAAGACATGCTTGCAATAAGCTCAACACTCACATGACCAATCTTTGGATAATTCCTTAATAGCACCTTGGTCAACTCATAAACTCCTTGAAACCAACACATGGACTTCAAGAAAAGCCTATGGACAAAACCTTCAAATATAGCAACCATTAGTCCATAGAGATTGTCATCAATTACCAAAACCAAACATGGGGGCATCGCATGTTCTTTCAATCTCCCCCATTTTGGTAATTGATGACAATCACTTTCAAGAGAGTTTATATAAGGAATTATGCATCACCATGCAATGCAACAACCAATAGTGCATGCGAATGAGATGCAAATGCTAAGGAACAAAACCAAAGCAAGAGGAGACAACTCTCTAAACTTCTCCACAAAACTCTTTGAAACTTCTCCCCCATTGGCATCGATTGCCAAAATGGGCTTAAAGCTTAGAAGGCCAATATAAAATGTGTTCCTCCATAAATTGTGTATTTCTCAACAAGAGAGTGGAATGCGATACACATATCCAACGGTAAATACTTGGAGGAAGACAAACTATATTGAGGCCCAAAGATTGCAAAGGAATATATGCCACAAAGACATAATCAAAGAGAGAAACAAGCAATCAAGCAATCAAAAGATACCAATTGAAGCAAGCTATCAAAAGATACCAATTGAACCAACTAGGCCAATGATCCTAAGAGCCACATGAATAAAGGATATTATGATAAGCGCAGAGCAGTGTTCTAAAGAAACTAGAGAAGCTCCCCATGATTTGTGCACAACAAGAATTTTTGTATTTGGATACAAAGTGCACAAAATAGGACCATAGCTCCCCCGAAATCAATATAAAATTACAACAAGTGCAAGTGAGCATATAGGAAACTAAGCCTAGTACTTGCAACAAACACATGGTTGAGCAACAAGTAAGTGAGGCAACTTAAGAGTGGGCTCAACCAAAAAGATGTGTGTGACTCAAGGCAATGCACTTGAGAAGACTAATGTACAAAAGAGCATTAAGTAACAATAAAGTCTTCAAAGAATGAGGCACACGGTGCAAGGCCTATCATTCCCACACACAACTAGCGAATGGGTTCACAAGCTTACTAATAAGCATATAGAGAACCTATGCTTGTGACAACCCGCGGTGAAGATAGAAGATGAGAGGCTCATCAAGACGAGGGATACCAAAAGATGGCAAAAGCCTCGTAAAGATAAGCAAGAGGAAAATCATCTTCACCACACAAGAGTGCAACAAGATGCAATGATAGAGGACACACACTCAAGGCAAAAGCTTTCACGGAGCCACCAAAGAAATAACATAAGAAAGACAAGGTGGACATGAAAGAAAGGATATCAACTAGAGATGTAATTTCTCTCAAGTGTATAAGGCTCTATGTAGACGAAATCATGATGATATATATATCTACAAAGAAGGATGTACACCCGAAATAGTTACAACACGAAGGAACAAGATATCCACAAGGAAGTCATAAATATACCAATAAGATATTTGCTTGGAAGCATAGCACTTGGCTTGATATGGTCTTATTGTATATAAATGAAGTCCAAACACACATCCATCAAAGGCATCACAACTAGCAACAAGAGATCATCGTTGGGATGCTTTGAGAAAGGAAACAAGTAACACAAGGTAAGAAATGAATATCATGCCAAGATGCAACCTACACAAGGTTGAATGCAAGATGGGAAAGCATGAAAAGATACTTGTTACCGAGATATCATTGGAAGGATGTAGTAGATACCAATTGAAGGTAGATAGTAGTTCATTGATCATCCTAGCTTGACTCCAATATGCACATGGTGACAACACCTTCCTTGTGAGTGAGCCAAATGCATCTCCAAATGTTCCTAGAAGAACAACACAAACTAAACGGTACCCAAACTCATCGGGACCAAATAGTTAGAAACACCAATACATAGGACAAACTCCACATAAATATGTGCATATAGATATGAAAATGAATTTCATGCACATCTCATCCAAATTGATACTCGGTGGAGTTTCCCCTATATATTGAGTCAAAGAAAGAAAGCATGCCAAATGAAATACATGAAGTAAACATGTATGCTCAAGACTTTCAAAACCCGAAACCAAAAGACAAAGAAATGCCAAGTGAAAAGGATACCAAATGGAGAAATCATCACTTGGAAGATATCATTAAAGATACATCAAGGAATGAGATATCCATTGATACACACTAAACTAAAGATGTCAAACTCCCAAAGAGAGGATGGTTCCAAACAAACCAAGCTCTCAACAAAGTTTCATGATGGCACAAAGTACCAAAAAGAAATGGCTTGCCTTCCACCAATACACACTTGATAAGGATCACAAGAAGAGTGTTCTGAAGAAAATAGAATAGCTCCCCCACGAGTTGTGCATTATATAGGATTTGTATTTGAATACAATGCACAAGGTGGGATCACCGCTTTCACTATATCTAGAAAACACTAGACAAGAAAAAGAAATAAACAAGATCCACAAGTGGTATGGAAGACAACGGGAGTTGACACAATCCTTGGCAAGAGAAAAGGCAAGTAAAACAAAAGCCAATGTAAAGATGATCAATAAATTCTACCACACATAAATGACTACCAATTGTCAAAAGACAAGAAGTAGATGGAAAGAATTCCCGGTGGTAGATAGCAAGGATATCCAACATCATCTTCAGACCACACACAAGCAAATTGTAACTTGTAGAGCTAACATGCCACCTAGGAACAAGATAATCTACAATATCAACACTAGGTGACAACATCTCAAATGTACACATTTTCTAGGCTAGTAATATACATAGCAGATTACTCCCCCATAATGTGATGCCAATGAAGAAAACTTAACAAGAGGCAATAAGAGGATCCAACACGAGATAATCAATGGAATTTTTAGAATTTGAATTTCTCATGAGAGATATACCACCTAGCGACTAGATAATCTTGAAATATCAATACTAGATGGTATTATTCATGTGCACACATTTATAGGATTGTGAGGTGCACAAAGCACACCACTCCCCCATAATGGATATTCCATTAATCTCTCACAAAAGCCAACTAAGAAATAAACAAGATGCACTAAGGCTCAAAGAACGACACACAAGTACATGATGTGCAAACCAACATACACAAAGGCAATTTGGAGACACATCATATACAAACACATGCAAGGAACAAAACCAAAACATGCAAAGGGGCAAGTAACTTTCGATGTAAACAATTTAAGTACAAGTTACCGCAAGGAGGCACATTGGATATAAGATAGAAACTTGACAACCCAATTGACTTGGCTTGAGACAACAAGAAAGATGAAGTCCCCTTAATTCTTCATAATGTAGCCAAGTCTCCAATGACCTCTAAAAACACCTATTGATCAAGTTTGAGCTTGTTGGTCCCCAACCAAGTTGGGTCCTAAGAGGTTAGTCACAATAGGCTTGGCTACCCAAATGGTTCTTTTCTTGACACCACTTTGAGTACCAACAAACTTGGCAAACACATTGCCAACCTTATCCTTCCCAAGAGAATAGATATCATCAATAATAATTGGGTTGGATAAGTTACCACTAGTGCATGAAGAAGCGACGTGACCTTTCTCACGACATAAGTAGCAATGTCTACTCTTCACTTTCTTCTCACTTGATTTTTCCACAAGAGAAGCATTAGCTTGAGTCTTCTTGGGAAGTGGCCTTTCTTCAACTTGAGGTTGAGCATGAGATTGAACTTGTGCCCTATTCCCTTGTTGCTTGACACTAATGGCCTTCTTCTTCAATGGGAAAGATCTAACATGATGCCCTTCTACTTTGCACTTGAAGCAAACAATCTTGGCTGAATTCTTGACTTGTTCTTGGCCCTTCTTTTTGTTCATCTTGGACTTCTTCTTCTTATTGGAGTTGAATCCAAGTCCACCTTTGTCATTGGGGGATTTTTGCACACTCAAGATATTGTTGAGTGTGGATTTCCCTTCATGACACTTTTCCAAGTCTTTCTTCAAAGAAGTGACTTGGGCCTTGAGCTCTTTGATTTCCTCTACATGGTTAGTCTCAACACAAGTACTAGAGGAAGTATAAGCTTCATCGTTAGAGCAACAAGGCAAGGAAAGCAATTCATCACAAGATGTACCAAGATTGTGAGTAGATGAATTACAAGGACTAGCACATGGCAATATACTATTTTGACTAGAAGTAGTGCTAGTATCCACATGAGGCTCACTAGATGTTACCTTAGCAATCATGGCCTCATGAGCTATCTTTAGCACACTATGGGATACTAGAAGATCATCATGAGAGCTTGAGAGTTTTTCATGACTTTCTTCCAATTTCCCATAATTGCAAGATAGCACCTCAAGTTGAGCCCGTAGCTCAACATTCTCCTTCAAAATGGATGCTTAACAAGTAATAGAATTAGTAACACAAGCATCATCATTAACAACAAGAGGAGAAGGCAACTTGGCAAGCTCTTTTAAATAAGAAGCTTCAAGTTGAGCATGAGACTCGGTGAGTTTTATGAGCTCACCCTTGATGACCCTTGAGCCATTTTTGAGGTGCTCAAAATCCTCAAGGAGTCTAGCATGAGAAACTTCAAGCTTAGCATTTTTAGTTTTGCAATCATTGGCCACCTGAAGAGCTCTATCATGAGATTCCCTCACTCTAGATAGTTCTAGAGCAAAAGTCTCCTCAAGAGATTCGGAGGTGGTTTGTTCATGTTCAAGAGCTTGAGATAGCTCCGCGATCTCATTTGTGTAATCACGCCCATGAGCTTCCATTTTCTCAATGGTGACCTCATGCTCCTCTAGATGAGATTCCAACTCCTCAATGTATTTCTTGCCATCAATGGCAATGGACATTATTTCCATGAAGTTGGAACGAGCAATTTTATTTTTATGAAGAGCTTTAAAAATCATTTCCCCCTTAGTTTTTAAGGAGGCAACATTATCATTCTCTTCATCATTATCCTCATCATTAGTAGCATCAACATCATCATCAAGAGACATATTGGGGTACAAAGTAGGAGATACCTTTGACGCCTTAGCCATAAGGCAAAAAGCAATAGATGATAATGTAGGATCCCTTGAGGCACCATTAAGCACCACATCTTGTTCCATGGAGTGTTGGGTTTCCTCTACATTGTTAGCACAACAATTCGAGGACATAGATGCATTTTTATCATGGCAACAAGACATAGCAAGCATATCATCATGAGATTTAGTCAAGCAATTTCTACATGATATAAAAGGACTATCAACACAAGCATGTGAAACATTTGGAGTGCTCGAAGTGTTACAGCCCAAAGAAGGAGCATTGCAATAATATAGTGATGAAGGATCATCCACAATAAGCATACTATCATCATTGCAATGACCAACACTACTCACCATATCATTACCTTGTGGAAACCACATGTAGGTGAAGTAGAAGAAGTTGAGAAGACTATACGACCAGAGGTGGAGGGAGAACAATCATCCCCACAAATCTTGGACACACCATATTTATCTTGAAGCTTCGTCCACAACTCATGAGCATCCCGGAACGGCATGAGTTGAAAAATAACTACATTGCTCAAAGCATCGAAAAGCACATTAGAAGCTTGAGCATTGAGATAAGAGTTTTTCTCATCCTCTAAAGATAATCTTTGGGGATCCTTTGGAGGAGAAAAACCCATATCTACAATTCGCTCTAAATTTGGGTCCATGACCCTAAAGAGATTAAGCATGCGAAATACCCAAACATCAAAATTCGTGCCATCAAAACTATGAGTGTCAGAGAATCCTAAACCCCTAGTCGACATCTTTACTCTCTAGGCGGTAAAGCCTAACAAAGAGAGACGAGGCTCTGATACCAATTGAAAGATCGTGGATGTCGCCTAGAGGGGGGGGTGAATAGGCGTTTTAAAAAATTACGGTTTAGGCTTGAACAAATGCGGTATAAACCTAGCGGTTAATTTGTCAAGCACAAACCTAAAACAACTAGGCTCACCTATGTGCACCAACAACTTATGCTAAGCAATATAAGCAACTATGTGATAGCAAGATATATGACAAAGAACAATATGGCTATCACAAAGTAAAGTGCATAAGTATATAGAGCTCGGGTAAGAGATAACCGAGGCACGCGGAGACGATGATGTATCCCGAAGTTCACACCCTTGCAGATGCTAATCTCCGTTTGGAGCGGTGTGGAGGCACAATGCTCCCCAAGAAGCCACTAGGGCCACCGTAATCTCCTCACGCCCTCGCACAATGCAAGATGCCGTGATTCCACTAAGGGACCCTTGAGGGCGGTCACCGAACCCGTACAAATGGCAACCCTTGGGGGCGGTCACCGAACCCGTACACTTTGGCAACCCTTGGGGGCGGTCACCGGTACCCGTCAAATTGCTCGGGGCGATCTCCACAACCTAATTGGAGACCCCGACGCTTGCCCGGAGCATTACACCACAATTATTGAGCTCCGAACACCACCAACCGTCTAGGGCACCCAAGAACCCAAGAGGAACAAGCTCAAGGGTACCAAGCACCCAAGAGTAATAAGCTTCTCAATTTGTAACTTCCACGTATCACCATGGAGAACTCGAACCGATGCACCAAATGCAATGGCAAGGGCACACGGAGTGCCCAAGTCCTTCTCTCTCAAATCCCACCGAAGCAACTAATGCTAGGGGGGAAAATGAGAGGAAGAACAAGAAGGAGAACACCAAGAACTCCAAGAACTAGATCCAAGGGGTTCCCCTCACATAGAGGAGAAAGTGATTGGTGGAAGTGTGGATCTAGATCTCCTCTCTCTTTTCCCTAAAAAACTAGCAAGAATCCATGGAGGGTTTGAGAGTTAGCAAGCTCGAAGAAGGTCAACAATGGGGGCAAAAACGAGCTCAAGAGATGGGGAACCATTGGGGAAGAAGACCCCCTTAAATAGGTCCCCACGAATCTGCCCGTTATGTGCAGAAAACTGTAGGACCGGTACAACCGGTGCACGAACCGGTACAACCGGCCAAAGCAGAGGAAAAACCAACCTGGGGAAAGCTCTAAGCGGTACATCAGCCTGGGGAATCGGTAGTACCGGTTAAACCGGTAAAACCGGTCAACAACCGCCCAAGAACCGCTCCAAAACAGAAACTAGTCCGGTGGTAGAGCGGTATATGGCCGGAACAACCTCCGGACCAATTCTGGAGCGGTACAACCGCTCCAAACACCGGTTGTACCGGTCAACCGGTACAACCTCTCTACGGGGCGGTACAACCTCTCTATGTAAAACAGCCACAACTTTCGCATACGAGCTCCGAATTCGATGAAACCAAGTTTGTTGGAAAGCTAGCAACAAGGGCTAACACAATCTTGATAGAAATATCAATAAGAAGCAAATGATAAAAAGCCCATAAGAAAATGGTGAGAACCCTTCCTTGGATAAGACCGGTAAAACCTCCAACACCGAAAACATCATAGAAGACGCATGCGAACTCCGTTTTCGATGAACTCAAGCTTGTCATCAAGATGACCATAAGCTCTAAGACTCACAAAGAGAACCAAACAAGAACCAAGAAACATGATGCAAGGATGCAATGGTTTGAGCTCTCTACTAACGATACGATCAAGCTACCAACTTGAGAGCCCCCCTTGATAGTATGGCAAACGATCCTATAACCCGGTCTCCCAACTACCACCACGAGACCGGTAAAATAGAAAACCTATCAAGGGCAAACCTTTGCCTTGCACATGGTCCACTTGAGCTAGATGATGACGATCTTGACACCCTCAAGTTGGACCACCTTTCTTGATTGCGTTGGCTCGATGAAGACTAGATGATTGCTCCCCATAGTCCACTATGGGTGAGCGACTCTTCGGCACATCTTCACAAGTCCATTGACACCACAATGGATGGCAAGATTCAAGCACTTGATCTCTTCGTGATGCTCCACTTGAACTTGCACACGGCAATCATGATGACGATCACCACTTGATGTCATCCTTTCCATGGGTTGTATGATATCTTCCTCTTGACGCAAGCTCAACGACACGTACCATACCATGGGATCACTTGATCCCTCTTGGTACATCTTCTATGCTTTGTGAGTTGATCAACTTGATTCACTCTTGACTTCGTCTTGATCAACCTTGAATCTTTCCAACTCTCTTCATTTGGATGATGTCTTGAAGGTAAACATGAATGATCACACAATCTTCTTCTTCAAGACATGCTTGCAATAAGCTCAACACTCACATGACCAATCTTTGGATAATTCCTTAATAGCACCTTGGTCAACTCATAAACTCCTTGAAACCAACACATGGACTTCAAGAAAAGCCTATGGACAAAACCTTCAAATATAACTCAAGGCAACCATTAGTCCATAGAGATTGTCATCAATTACCAAAACCAAACATGGGGGCATCGCATGTTCTTTCAGTGTGGGTTGCTAGTAGTGTTGATTACTCCTTGTAGTTGATGCTAATTGGTGTACTTGGTGGAAGATCATATGTTCAGATCCTTAATGCATATTATTACTCCTCTGATTATGAACATGAATATGCTTTGTGATTAGTTATGTTTGTTCCTGAGGACATGGGTGAAGTCTTGCTATTAGTAGTCATGTGAATTTGGTATTCATTTGATATTTTGATGAGATGTATGTTGTCTTTCCTCTAGTGGTGTTATGTGAACTTCGACTACATGACACTTCACCATTATTTGGGCCTAGAGGAAGGCATTGGGAAGTAGTAAGTAGATGATGGGTTGCTAGAGCGACAGAAGCTTAAACCCTAGTTTATGCGTTGCTTCGTAAGGGGCTGATTTGGATCCATATGTCTAATGTCGTGGTTAGGTTTACCTTAATACTTATTTTGTAGTTGTGGATGCTTGCAATAGGGGTTAATCATAAGTGGGATGCTTATCCAAGTAAGGGCAGTACCCAAGCACCGGTCCACCCACATATCAAATTATCAAAGTACCGAACGCGAATCATATGAGCGTGATGAAAACTAGCTTGACGATAATTCCCATGTGTCCTCGGGAGCTCTTTTCTCATTATAAGAAATTGTCCAGGTTTTTCCTTTGCTACAAAAATGATTGGGCCACCTTGCTGCACTTTATTTACTTTCATTGCTTGTTACTCATTACAATTTATCTTATCACAAAACTATCTGTTACCTACAATTTCAGTGCTTGCAGAGAAAACCTTACTGAAAACCGCGTGTCATTTCCTTCTGCTCCTCATTGGTTCGACACTCTTACTTATTGAGAGGACTACGATAGATCCCCTATACTTGTGGGTCATCAAGGCGCGATGCTCGGGAGGTCCCATTTAGCACTCAAGCAGCCGCCGCTGGGCGAGAAAGGAAGGCAACGTCGCCGTCACAGAGCCGCATTAAGTGAGGGTTTGGTGTCGCGTCGATTAGCTGTTCTAGGAGCGTGACTTATCTCGAGAGATCGAAGCCGTTCCTTAGCGAGGTGCCGGACTTGCGTGTCGGCAGCTGGGACGTCGCTGGGTCAGGCCTTCGTGAGCTTCTCCTCTCTTCCCCGCACTCTCCTTCTTGCTCTACATCCTCAGGTCCCGGCCCTCGAGCAAGCTCAGCCGCCGCTGGTATGCCAGGTCGTGATGCCGTGGACAAGGCCAGGGGGTGAGGGCTGGAGAGCCAGTAAGAGCTCCTGAGTCACGATGCTCAGGAGCCCCCATTTCAACACGCGAGCGGATCACACGGGTAAGAGAGAGAGAGAGAGAGAGCTCACGATGCCCCCCACGTTATTCCTTAGGTGGACCCTGTAAACCAACACGAGGAAAACATGGACTGCCATTACGATTGCTGGCCAGCCATTGGTTGCTCCGAGGGAGTGATGAGGGCACTGAGGGCCTAGTGAGGTAGCGCTTTGCGGGGCTACCGCGGCCAGAGCTCGACCACTCAGATTTGTCGATGTTGCAGGGACGGACCCATGCACAAGCGCGTGCCAGAGCGAGCGGCTCCAAAGGTAGGTGCTAATCGAGTAGGCGATTATCATAGGCAGGTTAATTGCAAAGAGCAAATCAGCTTAGATAGATGCAGGAAAGACACACGCCACTGGGTCAGGCCCGAGCGGCTTGGGGATGATGCAGCCCGAGGGGCGCCCCCAACAAGGTAAGCTAAAGACATAAGCAAAATGGATACATGGCACGGGGACGGACCCACGCGACCTGGGAATGATGTAGCCCTGAGGGCGCTCCCAGCTGAAATGAAACTCGAAAGATGTCACCTGGTATCATTGCAGAGCGAGTGTTGGAGTAGCTGACGATGCGCGGTGAAGAAGCCGGTCCTCACGAGCCTTCGGAGCCCCGAGCCTCGGGAGGCTCCGGGGGTCCAGGTGGCTCCTCGAGGTCCATCTCCATCTCCACCAGGAACGCGCGGTGCCTGACCACTTGAGCTTCTAGAATGCTCCTTATCAGGCGCTGGTGAGCAGCAGCCGTGTTCGGCAGGCCGAAAGGCATGCAAACGTAGCTGTGCGGTGGACCCTCGCAGTATCCCACGCGCGAAGGCCAAAAACGCTCCTGAGACGCGACTCGGTTGAGCCCTTAGTAGTCGATGCAGACATGCAGCCCGCCATCCTCGCCTGGATGGGGAGCTACACCGGGTAGGCGGCGATTGCCGCGCATGACTCTCGACTCCTGCAGCTCTTGAGTGACCTTGGTGATGAACTCCTGAGGGTTGGGCCCTCCTTGCCTCATGCCTTCCTGAGGGAAACGTGCCGCGAAGCACGCCTCCAAGTGGTGCCCGAGCGCCTCCCTCGTGATCTTGTCAAAGTCAGTGGCCCTCCAGGAGAGAGTCCCCGAGCCTTGCCCGAGGAGGGCGCCAGGCGCACCTTCCTATGCGACGGGGGGAGGCGCCCCTTGGACGGGCTCAGATCCTGGTGCGGTGCCTCCGGAGGTGCCTGCCTCCTGAGGCCTTGAGCTAGGTGATGTCTTCTTCTTCTTGGGAGCTGCCTCGGGAAGGTTTCCACTCTTGCAGTCTGGGTCCTCAATTGATGCGTCTTGGAAGGCACGCTCGAGAGAACACACCACATCCTTCTCTTTGCAAGGGACTGTGATGACTCCGCCGCTTCCCGGCATCTTGAGGACATTGTAACCATGGTGAGTCACTGCCATGAACTTGGCCAGGGCTGGATACCCGAGGATGGCATTGTATGGCAGGCGAATGTGGGCAACCTCGAAGTCGATGAGGTCGGTACGGTAGTTCTTGCGCTGTCCAAAGGTGACAGGGAGGCCGACCTTCCCTATCGGGGTGGTGGAGCCGTCAGTGACTCCTGAGAAAGGCTTGGTCGGCTGAAGCTAGTCATATGGCACTTGGAGATTGTTAAACGTCTCGACGGACAGAACATTGAGTCCTGCGCCACCATCGATGATGGTTCTGGTAACTTGCACATTGCTGATGACTGGGGAACAGAGCATTAGGAGGACACCGGCTATTGCCGCACACTTGAGGTGATCCACTGAGCTGAATGTGATGGCGCACGTTGACCACCTGAGAGGGTGCGTGGCCTCGAGCTTGGGGAGGACTACATTCACCTCGCGAGCAAACTGCTTGAAGATGCGCTGAGAGGCTGGGGCCTGGCCACCACCCAAGAAGCAAGCGATAGCACGCGGCTCCTGGAAGCCCCCAACCCCCTCATCCTGATGATGGTCTTCATTCCTTCTTGGTGGTTGTGGCAGAGGAGGAAGGCCTGTGTTGCCTTGCGGGCGATCCTCACGAGGCTGATCCCTCCAAGCCCCCTCGTGAGGCTGGTCCTGCCAGCGGTCCTCGCGAGGTCGGTCACGCCACCCTTGGCGAGGGCCACGGTCATCCCATCGTCCTCCACCTCTTCCTCCTCCACGGCCACAGCCCCGATCACTGCACTCGGGGTGTCGACCGACACGTCCTTCTCGCACGGCCCTGAGCTCTTGGCATTCGTTGGTGTTGTGGGTGTGGAGGTCGTGGTACACGTAGTACCGGCTGCCCTTGGACAACTTCGGCTGGTCCCTGCCGCGCTTCGTGTCTGGTTCTGCTGCGAGCACATCTGCTCCTTTGCGCTTCACGTCATTGGCCTTGGCTTTCTTCTCTTCTGGGCCAGCTACTGGGAGCTCGAGGAGGGAGAGGCGTCCTTCTTCAGCCCTTGCGCACTTGGTCGCCAGGTTGAACATCTCCAGAGATATGCACAGATCCTCGTGGATCGCCAGTTCCTCCTTCATCTTGATGTCACGGACGCCATCAGAGAACGCTGAGATGATGGCCTCGGTTACCTTGGGAATCTTGAGGCGAGCGCTGTTGAAGCGCTAGATGTACTTCTGCAAGGTCTCTCCAGGTTGCTGCTTGATGCGGTGCAGGTCGCCCATCACTGGAGGACGGTCGCCAGTGCCCTGGAAGTTGGCGATGAAGCGGGTGCGCATCTCATCCCAAGAGGAGATCATGCCGGGGGGCAGGTTCAGGAGCCAGGTGCGGGCACTGTCTTTGAGCGCCATGGAAACCAGTTCGCCATGACCTTCTCGTCTCCGTTGGCCTCTTCGATGCCCAGCTCGTAGAGCTGCAAGATATCCATGGTGTCAGCTATGCCGTCGTAGCGAGGAGGCAGGTCCGTCTTGAGCTTGCCCGGCCAGGCGACACTGCGTAGCTTGGTGGTGAATGCGCCACAGCCTGCGCTGGCCACCGGAGCTCTTTGCTGACGCGGGCTTGCTCCTGGGGATTCCCACGCACCGCCGCCAGGGGCAGTGCGGGGTCTTGACGCGGTGGCGCAGGGATGCGTTCATGGCGTGTCGGTGCATGGAGCACGCGAGCACCTTCTTGGGGACGAGGGATTTCCTGGCAGCTCCTTTCTTGTCGCGCGGGCACTTCACACGGTGGGTCTCGTCCAGGGGCCGCGTGCCTTGGAGCCATGGCGCCTTCTTGGGGAGGAGGTGGCGGAGGCACCTCCTGAGATGCATAACCTGCGCAGGACGGAGCGTGAGGCAGCGAGAGGGACAGCGCCAGGGAGGCCCCTGCGTCCCTAACGAGCTCGATGATGCGAGCGAGCCACTCCTTGTAGAGGTCGTCGATGGGACGGTAGTGCAGGAGCTCATGTGCCAGGAGCAACGCGGCATGCATGCCCGTGGGAGCGCGACGGGCGTGCGACGACGAGCCGGCTGGAGTCAGCGATGGAGTGGTGGTGCGGCCTTCCCGCCGCACCGAGGGATGCAGCGACGGCGCCTACTGCTCATTGCCCGCCGGGCCGGTGGCGGCGTGGGCGATAGGCGACGAGGAACAACGGGGAGGCCCACCGATGGGAGCCGTCTGGGCGACGTGGGCGGCGAGAGCAGCCCGACGATCGGCGCGAGCTCGGCGAGCGTCAGCCATGGATGCGACAAACGATTGAATGCGGAACATCGGAAGAAAGATCCAGCGTACCCCTACCTGGGGCGCTAAATGTCGGATATCAGGCTCCGGCAAAACCCTTAAGGTTCGAACTCTAGGGTGCGCGTGAAGATCTTCCCCCTACCGATCCACGTTCCAATGCCTCGCTGAGAATCTAAGCTAAACGATGAACAACACAAGGGACACAAGGTTTATACTAGTTCGGGCCACCATTGTGGTGCAATATCCTACTCCAGTGTGTGGTGTGGTGGATTGCCTCAGGGGCTGATGATGAACAGTACAGGGGAAGAACAGCCTTGCGAGAGGTGTTCTTGTGGAAGGATTCCGATCCCCTCCTACGGTGGTGGCTATCTCTATATAGAGGCCCTGGTCCTCTTTCCAAATATTGAGCGGGAAGGGCGCCAACAACGGCCATTTTTAAGGGGAACATCTAGTACAAGTTATCCTGACTAAAGTTGGTCTTCGGCTGCCAAAGGCACTAGAAATGACGCCGTCTTGGGCTCCACGGTGACCTCCGTCCTGCCACTCTGCTGGTCTTGGTCTCGTTGCACCGAAATGGTAACCTTTGCTTGATGCCTTGGTACTCCACGCCTGTTCTTGCCCCCTTAGCACCAAAGAGGAAACAAGGACACTGCGCAGGCCGACGCCCGCCTGGTGCCCTCCTGGTCTCGATCATCATGGCTTGCATCACGAGCACCTCGCAAGGTACCCTTGCCTTAATCGCTCCTCCTCCTCGTGAGCCTGCCTGGTGAGGCCGTTCCCGAGGAAGCCTTTCGTCATCCGCCCCGCGAGGCTTGGCCCCTCGCGAGGGTCTTGAGCTTGAGTTGATGCAGATGGGCCGTACTGGGCCACCACTTGAGCCATGCCGCACGCTGCAGGCAGGCAAGTCTGGGGACCCCCGTTCCCAGAAAGCCGACAGAAACAATTTTATCGCCACCACAAGCCTATGTTCTTCCGCGACCCCATCTGGAGGACTCCGCCGGTACTCTACCGGAGGGGGAATCGATCGCGGAAGCCATCTTCATCAACCTTGCTACCTCCATGATAATGTGTGAGTAGTTCCCATAGGACCTACGGGTCTATAGTAGTAGCGAGATGGATCTCTCTCTCTCTCTCTCTCTCTCTCTCTCTCTCTCTCTCTCTCTCTCTGATCTTCAATACAATGATCTCTTCGCAAATCCATTCGATGTAATCTTTGCGGTGTGTTTGTTGGGATATGATGAACTGTGTGTTTATGATCATATTATTCATTGAATTTAATCGAGTGTCTTATGAGATTTATTATGTGTGATTGTATAGCATTGTATTTCTCTCTGATCTATCTATCTTCTTTGACTAATTAGATTGATTTATCTGTAGTGGGAGAGGTGCTTGGCAGCAGGTTCAATCTTGCAGTGTCCTTACTCTGTGACAGAGGAGTTGCAAGGCACGTATTTGTATTGTTGCTAACAAGGGTAAAACGATGGGGTTCGAACATATTATTTGGTCTTACTTTGTCTACATTATGTCATCATGGTGATAGCATTACTCTGTTTGGTATGAACTCAATAGCTTAAGATGCATTTTGGATAGCGCTCCAGCTGTGGGTAATACTAGTAGATGCAGATGGATGTCGGTTTACTTGTCTCAGATGTAATGCCTATGTATTTATCATGCCATGAATATCATCGTAACTATGCGCTATTCTATCAATTGCCCAACAGTAATTTGTCTACTCACTCTTGATATTCTCATGAGAGAGATGCCTCCGGTGAACGCTATGGATCCACGGTCCTTCACTTCATATTTACTAAAAGCCTAAAATTAGTTCCTGCAACTTATTTTCATTTATTTTCCTTTGCCATTTATTTATCTATCACTATCAAAATTAATTCTTGCAATTAACGAGTACAAGGGGATTTACAACCCTCTTGCCCGCGTTGGGTGCAAGTATTTCTCTCTCTCTCTCTCTCTCTCTTTGTGTGTGTGTGTGTGTGCATGTGTGCAGGTACTGTTGATGTTTGTTTGCATGAGTCTCCTACTGGTTCGATAAACCTTGGCTCTTAATTGGGGGAAACACTATTTTCTACTATACCTCATCACCCTTCCTCTTCAGGGAAACCCAGCGCCTATCACAAGTAGCATTACACACATTATGGAAGCCCAAACTTGGGTAAAATTGTCTCTCTATGTCTATATGGTTAATTGAGGTTCTGCCCTATTGTCACACAAATCCACATATGTTATTGTACTATTGTTCTAGTACTTTGCTATACACCATCGGCAGTTGGCGGCGACTATTGGGACCTTCATGATATCAAATAGGATATATGGGATGTTGTTGGAAGCATCAATATCCTCATCTTCATCGGCACCATTAACGCTTTCCAAAGGAACGGAGTTGCCCCGCCCCTACTCTCAAATGGATTTACACTAACAGCTCCGATCAAAAGGACAATCAGGCAATGCAATATGAAGCCTTGGGGCAAGGCAGACCCCACATACAATAATTGCTCGATGTGTTATAAGTGGGGAGGATATACACCAACCACGAGACTAGAAGGAATCTTGAAATGAGCAAGAAATAGGTCCTACTTGCCTAAGAAAGGGACATCATGACCCCTATGGGCAGATGCCCCCATGTGTTTCAGCACCGCCAACTTGTCACGAGGGCTCAAGCACCTGGGGCGATACCCCCTTTTGGTTGATCCCATGATCAACTAGGTCAGGATATGCCATGTCTTGGTGGATATGGGCAACATGTTTACGTATTTTGTGAGCAAACAACTTATGGGAACAAGAATCAACTAGCATAGGAAGGCAAAACAAGCAAGACTTCAAGATTTTCAACACATAGAGAGGAAACTTGATATTATTGCAATATGTAAAAGCATATGTTCCCCTCTCATAATAATTTCAGTAGCATCATGAATGAATTCAACAATATAGCTATCACATAAAGCATTCTTTTCATGATCCACATGCATAAAAATATTATTACTCTCCACATAAGCAAATTTATTCTCATGAATAGTAGTGGGAGCAAACTCAACAATAGCGATCATGTGATACTTGATTGGCATAATCATATTGAGCATTAAAATCATGATGACACGTTTCATGGATATCATTACTCTTTACAGCATACATGTCATCACCATAATCATTATAGATAGCAACTTTGTTGTCATAATCAATTGAAAACTCTTCAAAAATAGTGGATCCATCATTAAATAAAGTCATGACCTATCTAAATCCACTTTTATGATTATTCCAATAAGATTCAACACCCTCCAAAATAGTGGGATCATTATTACATATAGTTGACACTCTTCCAAACCCACTTTCATCATTGTAATCATCATAAATAGGAGGCATGCAATCATCATAATAGATATTCTCATCAAAACTTGGACTAAAAATATCATCTTCATCAAACATAGCATCCTCGACCTTATGGATTTGCATATCATTAGCATCATGGATATCCAAAGAATTAATACTAAGAACATTGCAATCATGCTAATCATTCAAAGATTTTATGCCAAACATTTTATTGAATTCTTCTTCTATCAATTGAGCAGAATTTTCATTTCCATCATTTTCAAGAAAGACATGATAATGTCGAATAGTATGAGGCCACCTCAATTCCATTTTTTTGTAGTTTTCTTTTACAAACCAAACTAGTGATAAAACAAGAAACTAAAAGATTCAACTACACGATCTAAAGATATACTTTCAAGCACTCACTTCCCTGGCAACTGTGCTCGAAAAGAGCTTGATGTCTACTACACAACTTGTTCTTGTAGACTCGTGTTGGGCCTCCAAGCGCATAGTTTTGCAGGACAGTAGCAAATTTCTCTCAAGTGGATGACCTAAGGTTTATCAATCCGTGGGAGGCATAGGATGAAGATGGTCTCTCTCAAACAACCCTGCAACTAAATAATAAAAAGTCTCTTGTGTCGCCAACACACCTAATACAATGGTAAATTGTATAGGTGGACTAGTACGACAAAGAGATGGTGATACAAGTGCAGTAATGATAGTAGATACTGATTTTTGTAATAGTAACAATAAAAACAACAAGGTAGCAAGTAACAAAAGTGAGCACAAACAATATTGCATTGCTAGAAAATGAGGACTAAGGTCCGTACTTTGCTAGTGCAATCTCTCAACAATGCTAATATAATTGGATCATATAACCATCCCTCAACGTGCAACGAAGAATCACTCCAAAGTTCTTATCTAGCAGAGAACATAAGAAGAAATTGTTTGTAGGGTACAAAACCACCTCAAAGTTATCCTTTCCGATCGATCTATCAAGAGTTCATACTAAAATAACACCAAGTTATCCTTTCCGATCGATCTATCTAAGAGTTCGTACTAAAATAACACCATATGATACACATCAACCAACTCTAATGTCACCTACATACTCCAATGCTACCGCGAGTATTCGTGAGTTGATTATACTATATGCATCAAACAATTTCAGATTCATAATACTCAATCCAACACAAAGAACCTCAAAGAGTGCCCCAAGATTTCTACCAGAGAAACAAAGACGAGAATGCGCATCAACCCCGATGCATAGATTACACCAATGTCACCTCGGGACTCCGCAAGTTGAGAGCCAAAACACAAATCAAGTGAATCAATATGATACCCCATTGTCACCATGGGTACTCATAGCAAGACATACATCAAGTGTTCTCAAATCCATAAAAGTATTCAATCCGATAAGAACGAAATCTCAAAGGGAAAACTCAATTCATCACAACAAGATAGAGAAGGGAAAACACCATATGATCCAACTACATTAACAAAGCCCGCGATACATCAAGATCGTGCCAAATCAAGAACACGAGAGAGAGAGAGAGAGAGAGAGAGAGAGAGAGAGAGAGAGATTAAACACATAGCTACTGGTACAAACCCTCAACCCCGTGGGTGGACTACTCCCTCCTCATCATGGTGGCCAGGGATGATGAAGATGGTCTCCGGTGATGATTTCCCCCTCCAGCAGGGTGCCGGAACAGGCTCTCGATTGGCTTTCCATGGCTACAGAGGCTTACAGCGGCGAAACTTCCGATCTAGGGTTATTTCTTTGGGTTTCTGTATTTATAGGATTTTTTGGCGTCAGTCTCACGTTAAGATGGTCCACGAGTAGACCAGAAGATACCAGGGCGAGCCAGCCCCCGCCCCCCCCTCTCTCTCTCTCTCTCCCTCTCTAATTCTACATGCAAACTGGATGCATTAAACAAGGCATAAGACATACAAGCGATATGATAGCTGCTCATCGTTTGGAAGAAGAAGAATTAACCTCATAGGAATTTAGAGTTCTGGCAGTTGTTGCAAAATTCCTTTGTTCCAAATAAAGAGTAGCATAGTTTTGTGCTACCGGTTACCCTTGAGATTGGCATTATTACGTTTTTACTGATCAGATGTGTGCAATATGACCATGAAAATTTCATAACTATATTATCACAAAGTATGATCCAATTACAAAAGCATCAGAGTAGCTAAGCTGGAGATAGGATAAAAGCTGAGCATTTGGATCTTGTAGTGAAAACATTACACTTGGAGCGAGCTAAGACCTAAAAAGATAAACGACCTGGAGCAGAAAGCTAAGCATTGGCGGCGACCTAAGAGCGGAAAGCTAAGCATTTGGACCGAACTAGGAGCAAAAAGCTAAGCATTTGGAAATACTAAGAAAAAATAAGCATTTGGAGCTAGGAGCAAAAAGCTAGCAATTGAAGTTGGCTCGTATTTGGACACAAGAATCTGGTGTTGAATCTTTGGCACTTCTGTTTGGTGGGCATCCTGGATCACTTGATCCATTCGGACCACCTCTTGGATCCTATTTGTCCTCTTTTTTGTAGTCGGCTAGAAACGTTCCAATGACCACCTGTGAACAAAAAATCAAAGTATTAAGACAAAGCACAAGGTTCTCACTAGCAATAGATGTGTATTTTGTAAAGCTATGTCATTGTCGAAATAAGCTACATATAAAGAGAAACATATAGTGATTTTACATATAGGACTATTAGTATGTATAGAATGTAAATTATATGGCAGAACATTGGTTTCACAGTTTTCCAAATGTAGGAAGCACATATAGCCTTTAATTACTTCGAAAAAAGAGCAAGATGCAGTGAGAGCTATTAACATACTATAATATAAAGATCTTTGTCTTTTAGAAGCATGTTACTCCCAGTGAAAGATGGTAACCTGAACAGGTGAAGCTGCAATCAGAGGTCCTGCTGACCCACCGCCGATGACGCGGCCATCGGGACTGGCAAACGAAATACCCAATTCACCCTTTCGAGTGCTCAGTCCATTAGTTTTGGATGGCACATACAAGCCAGACAAAGAGAGGATCTGAAAACAACCCTGCACATTGACTGCACATAATTAGATATTGTTCAGATTTGGAAACCTATCTAGAGGTCAAACAACAACATCCTTACAGAAAGCCAGAACCATAAAACAGTGTGTCTTGATTGTACTATGCTGGCAATGAAAATAATTATTTAAAAATCTAATTAATGGCCCACACTTCATTTTTTTCCTTATTGTTCTCTAGTTTGGCTGGACCTTAAGTACATTTCTAAAGCACACCAGCAAAAAGGGATTTCTAATGTACAGTTTCCAAGCTAAAACAATGGAGCGAACCTGATAAACGACTCTTTCATGAGGAGAATTTGCCTGCCGCAGTGTCACATTGCGCACAACACCATTGGCAGAGAAGATATGAACTGCCAACCCATTCCCACAATAGGAGAGGACTTTTGTTGTGACATCCTGAAACCATGAATCCATTATTAGCATCTTTTTTAGAGGAACCATTTCAATTAGATATTTTGATAGCTAGTATCTAGATACTATGACAAATTGTTGTTAGAGCACTGCTGAGCATAATCAGGGTGGACAAATTACCTCTCCACCTTGGACTGTGATAACCTGTGGAATTAATCCAGTCGCAGCAGGCCCTACAAAAAAAATCCATTTCAGTTTAGAACGGGAAATGTACTTAATGTTGGCAAACTGAATATAACATTGGTCTGAACTAAACTAACATGTAACATCCTACAAATATAATTTCAAAGCTCCGGTCATACTTCTGGAGGGAATAACAACACAATATGAATGATTGCAATGAAATAACACCTATACGATATTTTAATATTTTAATACATCCACAAAAAAGCTCTGTTTTTATGACAAACATGTGGCAACCCTGTCTGAAAAATCGACATGGATAATTCCATGCTTGTTAGACTCTGGTCAACCTGCGGTGGTCATTTGTATATATGAGTATTAGGACTAAAATACCACCATATCCATCTATGCACCTTTTGCTACTCAAGCAAGAACACTATATACCTGCTACTGCCATCTGTGGCTTCTTCTTGCTGGCCATGGAGCTCGGCGGCCATACCCTCGTCTGCTTAACTGGATGTGTTCCATGCTGTAGAGGTGGTGGTGGTAGGGGTGGTAGCGGTGATGGCAGTGCTGGTGGCGCATGGGGGCTCCCAACGCCCAGGCGCAATCCCAACGTGGAGTTCGAGGGTAGAGCAGGTGTCGGGGGAGCAGCAACACCAGTAGGATATGGCGTCGGGAAGATAGTTGGCGGCATGGTGCCATCGGGGGCGTACTTTCGCGGGCGGCCACGCTTCCTCTTGGGTGGCTTAGAGCTCACACCCATGGCGTGCGCGTACGCGGTGCCGGCCGCGTGCCCGGACGGACGTGGTGCGGAGTAGTAGGAAGCTCCACCTTGGTGGGCAACGGTCAGGCGGGCGCCAACGATGGGTTGTGGCTGAGGCTGGAGTAGGCTCCTGCTCATGCCTGCGCCATACTTCGTCTCACCCGCTCCAGACGACATGTCTCCTTTCATTTCGCCTCAAAAGAACAACACCAACACAAACACACACGCAAACAAACAGAAAACTCCCCTCCAAGTGACCGAGCAAACTACTCCATCCCTAAAACACGAGAAATACTAGCAATTAGCACAACGAATAGCCTTCAGATTCCGTATGTATTTCCATATATATAAACTACTCAAAAATTGAACAAACCTATTCAAGAAGATTGACTTCAAAGATAAAAAAAATTATATGGAAATCTACAACAAAAGAAGAGCCACAAGAGGATTCAGAATGGAGAAAAGAATATGCAGTCCCATTGCTTACATAGGGGAGGGTGCGGCATGAGTTTTCAAGGAAGACCCTACAAAGACATAGCATTCACATGAACTACTCACAATAATCTTTCGTCACCTTGTGGTCCTGACATTAGGGTTTATGATTATCATGTAGTCCAGGGGGCCTATTGCATTATTTCTGAGAAGATATTTTCTTTTGGATCTATTACGTGGTACTTTATTTTCCGGATGCCTACATATGTATCAACCACGTGTATCCTTAGAGAATTTTCGAATTTTCTTGAGTGGTCATCGTGGATGTGTTCAGATGATGTGCTTATTTTTTTTCTTTCTATTTTCACGTTTTGTTGTGTCATATTTGGTTTTTTATTTTTTTCATATTTCATTTTTGACCTTTCATTTAATGTTATTACATTCATGGAATTTCATATAATGTTATGCCATTTTGGAATTCATCTAATGATATGCCATTTATAAATTTTCATTTAATGATATGCCATTTATAAATTTCATTTCTATGTTATGCCATCTTTGGAATTCATTTAATGATATGCCATTTATATATTTCATTTCATGCTATGCCATCTTTGGAATTTCATTTAATGTTATGATTTATTTGGATTTTAATTATTTTCGGGTCATCTTTAGATTTTTTTAATTATTTTCTATTTTAATTTATTGTTGTGCAATATTTGGATATTATTTGTTGATATGCCATATTTTGATTTTTTTTGTACTTAATGTTATGCCATCTATGGAATTTCATTTAATGTTGTGCCATCTATGGATTTCATTTTTGTTATGCCATATTTGGAATTAAATGTATGCCATTTATAAATTTTCATTTAATGTTCTACCATGTTTGGAATTTCATTAGTATTATGCCATGTTTGGTTTTTATCTACTATTATCTCATCTTTGGATTTTCATTTAATTTCATATTGTCTTTTCTATGGGTGAATGCCATATTGTCTTTGGGTTTTCATTTCTTACAATCCCATATTTGGATTTTTATTCATGGTTGTGCCATCTTTGGATTTCAATGGATCCATGTGTTTGAGTCTACCGAGCTTTTCAAATGAACCATCTTTGGATATACAATGGCTAAGGATACGTTGGAGGGGTTTGGCAAGTGTGCACTCGTGCAAATGTTAGAGATGAGATGGTTTGGGTTCCAAATGATCAGATTTTTTCATAGTAATTACATCTTCATTGACTAAAATACACTGTATAGGTACCAACACACTAAAAATCGCTAATAGGCTGGGAGAAGACAAGTGTAGAAGAAATTTTGCATGAAAAATACAGCTAGGGGCCTAGGGTCCTTTCACACACCAAATCCTACTACTACCACCAACCTTGGTCTTCGTTGAGGTGCTCACTCGAAGAGAAGAGAAGCTTCCACCATTGCCAAAATTATGGAAGTACCATCACCAATGAGGCTTTGAGAGACCAAGAATAGACACACCACAAGACACGATGCACGTGTCACTATGACACACTTGTTAGGAAAAAAATACATATTAACTTGGATCGGGATCCACCGCATCTCATGGAATCGTCTTTAAACCACCAACCCCTATCCAAATCCATGATTGATTTTTCTCACTTGCTAGTCTCTTAGAGGGCAAAAAATCCATCAACAAACGGAAAAAAATCTCGTCGCTAGGAGTAGACGACGGGTCGAGGAGGCAACCAGATCTTCAACATATGGTGAGGAAGAACTGAGGCAAAATTATGAGACACCCTAACTGCTTTCATGTACAAGACAAAACCTAATGATTCCTCCCTATACTTGCAAGAAGAGATACATGGTTCCACTCCCCCTTTGGTCACGATAAGGTTGATGCTAGGGATAGAATCAGGATCTTAGTGGAATTCACCAAGGGATAAGCTCCTTATCACATTTTGTCTAGGGAGCAAGAGAGTGAATCCGAGTTTTCATGACTAGAAATGGATGAAGGACGGCACGACATGATCTCACCCAATGGATCGCAAGTGCAATTGGTTGTATCGTCAACATCGACATTCCAAGTTTTAAAAGATTGAAAACAATGGATGGAAACCCATAAATTGCAAGAATTGGGTTTAGTAGGTTTTCTAGTGCTCTAGAAAACCCTCTGTGATAGACCTATTTCACTTATTCATCGTAATCGAATTTACTCTTCAACACCTCTATCAAAGGCCATCATAATAAAGATTGTATGAATACAAAGATGAAAAAAAATAGGAGAGAACTCACCGAGTTTGTTTTTGTCGAAGAGGCTAGAAAGGCAGTGTCCTTTAACTCCATAATATGTTCATCATTGATCTGATCCGCCATGGGATTAGCCATCTTAAACTCAAAGACCTAATCATAACCGAGTTGATCCTCCATGAACTCATCAATCACATTTCTGTGACGATCTGCCATGTGTCCGTCCACCATGCGCTTGCGAGCATGGTTGTAGGTTGACCTACTTAGCACTGACATAATAAACTAAGAGAGTGAATCCTCTGAAAATTCGATGAAGGAGCGAGTTCACTAAAACTTCGATAGCACTGGAGGTGATGTTGTGGATAGGCACGAGATGGAGATATTACATAGAGAAGGGAAGGTTTGTGAAGAGGCTTGAGGGGAGAGGCTAGGTTTGAGGCAACATCGAGGGGTAAGGGGCGAGGCCTTTTGTAGTGCTTGGTATGTTGTGGTGTCAATTAAATTTTTGATAAATACTAAATATATCACATGGTACTATGATAGTAAGGTGGAATCCAACATGTGTTTTGTGTCGATTCCCCAATGGGTAGTTGGGCCTAACAATGCGTCATGTGTGTGTGTGTGATAAGTTTCACGGTCTGTTGGTGATATGCCAATTTGGGCCCTTCATCCCAGCACTCACGGCCCAAGCAAGTCAACCAAACTCATGATCCGGTTCCTCCAGGAGTTCTGGGCCAAAAAGATAAATGGCCAAAGGACTATCTTTGAAGTCGACCATCAATAAAGGAGAAACCAAGGTGTGCCAAGCCAAGAGATCGTAAGAGGAAGGTAAGGACCAACTGAATGAAGGTGAAGCCGTATCCGACTAGGTTACACAAGGGAGGAAGGCGTCCAAACCAACCCAAGCATGGGTATCAATAGCAGTGTGCCGAGACTAGGAGGGATAACTTCTAGTTTTACATCCAAGAGGATGGAGTCAAAGATCTAGTTATTGGACCTATATTAGATCCAATCTTGGACACACACCGTCGAGATCGGCCACCAAAATTCCTAGTGACTTAGTGTACAAGTTATTGGACCCCCCGCACATTGTACTTGTTGATATCTATAATGCCAAACAAATACTAGGGTTGTTACTTGATACGTCGCCAATGTATCTATGCATTATTTATTGTTTCATCACTACAAAAAAAAGACACATCCATGACATTTTTGGCCGAACGAATTTTTTTTCTGTCATACATATGACACTTCTATGACGATAATTGTGACAAAACCCGGTATCATCATAGATGTGGTGGGCTCCTACTTCTATGACAAAAAATCATGACAGAAAATGGGCTTTTTGTCTTGGGCGGGCCGGAGACGCAGCTGCATGACATTCTTTGGGCCACCCATGACGGAAAAAACCGTGGTAGAAGCAAGGGGGAGGAAAATTTCGGGGAGTTGCCGGTTACGGTGGGAGGTCGGGGGCCAAGCGATGCGCATTTCTCTCGTACACGTGCGAGGCGTTGGCTCTAACTGAACCCGAGCGATTGCACTGCAGGCTACACGTTACTGAATCCGAGCGATCGATCGATGGTTGTTAATTGAACCTGATAGAGCGATTCCTTCGCTACTGTTGCTAACTGAAGCCGATCGATTGGATGAACAGTGAGCG
>NC_041393.1:43061733-43085924 GCF_002162155.2 Triticum dicoccoides
TGGTGTGGAGGGCTGAATGAACAGTAGATGGTGGAGGGGTGGCCATGGAGGGGTGGTTGAACAGGACCTCGTGGTGTGGAGGGCTGTATGAACAGTAGACGGTGGAGGGGTGGATGAACAGTAGACGGTGGAGGGGTGGTTGAACAGTAGCCGGTGGAGTAGCGCGTGGTGGAGGCTGGATGAACAGGAGCCCGTGGAGGTTGGAGGAGGTTGACGCACTAGTAGAAAAGGGGGCAACTACTGTCAGTGCTAAAAGGTCAAAAGAACGAGCAAAGGGGAAAAAATTGCCCATCTCGGCGAACAAGCACATCAATCATGCCCCACGCTCAATGTGTCTAATGCTCCGGGGACGGTGGCCGGTTATGGCAATCTTGAAGATTACCTGCCTGACGATGCACTTCCTGATTTCTTGGAGGTGGACGAACACAGATACGAGTACAGGAAGCCTCTCGTCAAAGATGAAAAATCTCTGACAACAATGATGCGAAGATTCCATAATTGGTACATGGAAACCTGCAGAGAGTCTGAGGGTACGAATGCTTTGTATCTGCATATTAAAGAGGAGCACAACCTCGTTACAAATGATCTGTTGACTGTTCCATTTGATGAGTTCTTCGCGTTCTTCAATCAAAAGGCCCTCGATAAACTAATGGTCTTTTTCTACTGTCTGTAAGTACTATTTCTGTCATTAAGTCTCTATATATAGCTCGGCTCTTTCATTTCATGTATTTATAATTAATTATCCTCAATATATTATGCAGATTGAAGATCGTCGAGTGCAAACAACAAGAAATTTATGATATTGGGTTCATTAACACAAATATCATAGATGAATTTCTGGTTAAAAAGGACATCAAAGAGGCCGAGGACAACGTGCTACAATCATTGATAAAAAATCAAAACAAAGATACCATACTCTTTCCTTACAACGGCAAGTGAGTGTTACTGTCGTGTGCATATTCGGTTTCCCTTATTACTCGAGCGAGGTTATAGTAATGTAATTTATGAGTTATGCATGCGTGCGCAGGTACCACTATATTCTTCTGGAGGTTAAGCTTGAGCGTGGACTAGTAACCGTCTTAGACTCGAGACAGAAAGATCCCAAATCCTATGCGGACATGACTGAAATGCTCAGCAAGTAAGTTCAATCGATCATTATCGCACCATATCGGCAACTTTTTGTTCATTTCCTGATATCTCAAGTAATAATAATTATTTTCTTTGTCTTGCAGGGTTTGGAAATAGTTCACCGCAGAAGCTCCGGGACTGCCGAAGGAGCTGCGATATACATACCCGAAAGTAAGTACTACTGGCTAGCTAGTTGCGCGCATCTCCCGTTGATTCTATAGCTATACTTTCATCAATGCCATTTATATTGCTTCATTATCAGTTTGATTGACCTCTATTTCTCGTAAAGTGCTTGTGGCAGGAAGAAGGGAATGATTTCTGTGGATACTACGTGTGCGAGTTCATCCACAACACGACTTCGAAAACCAAGCGGGGCTACTCTCAAAGACAATATCAAGTGCGTAAGCAATAATATTCACAATTTAATTTTATTACACCATCATTTCTGTTGAGTTTCATTCATATATATGTATTAATTAACCCCCTTCTTCAAATTAGACGTGGCAGATGCGGAATGAACTCCTAGAACCAGATCGCATGAAAGCAATTCAAGAGGAATTGGCGGTATTCTTTCTTGACCACGTCATCAATAAAGCCGGAGAATACCATGTGGAAATTGATTTCAATTGCTAGGGGATTGTAATTATAAGAGATCTTATACATATTGTACATGCATGTATGTAGCCAGTAGCGTCAGATATATGATATACGAAAACTTGTTGTTCGACCAATCTCTCGGAGAAGGAGAGAGGTCGATCGATCACTTCTCTCGGTATGCATGAACTTCTGTACTGAATGGTTCTCTCGATCACTTATGTATATATAGTACGTAGAGTCGACCAAGCATGGACATAAGAGAGGACACTTCTCTCTATTAATTAGCTAGCTAACACAATATATGAAACACGTAAATTAACCCCCCAAAACCCCCAATCCCCCCCTCCTTTCAAAAAAATAACAAAAACCCCAACCACTGGAATGCTGACGCGTGGATGCTTTTTGGTCCCGGTTGGTGCCACCAACCGGGACCAAAGGACCCCTGACTGGGTTCGGCGCACAGGGCCACGTGGAGGCACATTGGTCCCGGTTCTTGTTTGAACCGGGACTAATGGGTGGAGGTATTAGTAACGGCCCATTAGTCCCGGTTCATGAACCGGGACTAAAGGCCCTTATGAACCGGGACTATTAGGTGTTTTTCTACTAGTGACGGTAGCCCGTGGCGGCTGGAGGAGGTCGACGGTGGAGATGAACAGTATCCCGTGGAGTCCCGTTTTGCGGTACGCCACACCCCTCCCGATGAACAGGACCCCTGATTCGACCGTAGGAGGTCCGTTTCCTCCGTTTTGTGGTACGCCACACCCCTACCGATCAACAGGACCCCCGTTTCGACCGTAGGAGGTCCGTTTCGTCCGTTTTGCGGTACGCCACACCCCTCCCGATCAACAGGACCCCGTTCCAAACATAGGAGGTCCGTTTCCTCCGTTGTGCGGTGCGCCAGGCCTCGTTTCCATCGCATGTTCCGTCCAAGCCGGTTGGCTCCCACGCGTTCTGTTGCCTCCCGATGAACACGACGCATTCCGTTGCCTCCCCATGAACACAACGCATTCCATTGGCTCCCCATGAACACGACGACGAAGCTATTTCTCCGTTCCGACCCAGCCATGTACATATGCGCGAGTAGGCGTTCGAGACCCTGCCCATATGTACGTACGTGGCTGTATTTTCTTTCTTGCACCCTCTCCGCTGTACGTACGTGTACATGCTACGTGCGGGCCTCTACATCGACACATGCGCGCCTCTACTATGACACGTGCGTGCCTCTACATCGACTAGTATGTACGTACACTTTCGCGACCAGAATGACAACGCTACGTACGCTTCGACCAGGTGGGTCCCGACTGTCAGGCACTTCCTTGCCTGCGAAGATGTAGCCGGTGGGTCCCAGCAGTCAGGGGGCGAATCGTTTTGTTTTTTTTGCCCGGACGCACTTCCTTGCGTGCGAAGATGTAGCTGGTGGGTCCCAGCAGTCAGGGGGGAAACGATTTTTTTGCGAAATACTGGTGGCCCGTCTGGTGGGTCCCTGCTGTCAGGTGGAGGAATAATTATTTTGCGTGTAATAAGGAGGCACTTCCTTGCAGCCGCCATGGACCCAGCTGTCAGCCTCTCCACGCATAGTACTCTTCCGATGGAAGTCAGTCGTTGACCATATTGACCACGCCGCACCGAGAGCACCACGGCGGTGGACGATGGCGAGGCCTAGGAAGGGGACGACGCAGAGCCGGGGAAGATGCAGCAGTGGATGCCCACGCGAAGAGGAGTACGAGGGTGAGGCTGCCGTCGCCGCAGAATAATAGGGGGTGTGGGTGAGTAGAGGGATGGCCTGGCCAGTGGTGGGAGTAGTAGGGGGCGGTGAGGCCTCCGCCGCATCGCAGCCGGCCACGGGAGGCAGGAGCACGAGGCACGACTGGCGCTGGTTTGGGCGGCTGGAGCAAGAAGACCAGAGGTTGAATAAGCACTACGGCCATTGGATGGACATCGTACGGTCACTGGAGCTAGAATCGTACATATTCTTGACTAAGTTGACAAAGCCCACCGCCCCCGTCAACTTAGTAGGCCCACAAGTCAGCCTGCCACTATACTGGGTCCCAGCTAATAGGCGGAGTATTCATTTTTTTGTGCGTAATAAGGAGGCACTTCCTTGCGTGCGAAGATATAGCTGGTGGGTCCGAGATGTCAGCGGCGGTAACGTTTTTTCGTGAAAGACAGAGGCCCTTTCGGTGGGTCCCTGATGTCAGGTGGAGGAATCATTATTTTGCGCGTAATAAGGAGGTATTTCCTTGCGTGCGGCCGTGGACCCAGCTGTCGGCCTCTCCACGTACAGTCCACTTCAGATGCATGTCGGTCGTTGACCACGTTGACCAGGCCGCGCCGAGAGCACCAGGGCGGTGGACGACAGTGGGGCCTAGGAAAGGAATGACACGGAGGCAGGGAAGACTCGACAGTTGTTTCCCATGCGGAGGGGAGTACGACTGTACGAGGGTTTATTGGTTTGTCTGCCGTCGCCGGAGAATAACAGCAGGTGTGGGTGAGTAGAGGGATGGCTAGGCCAGCGATGGGAGTATGATGGGGTGGTGAGGCCTGCGCGTCAGCAGAGCCGGCCGCGGGGAGGAGGGAGGGAGTAGGCTGTCCCGCCGGCGTTTGTTTGAGAGGCTGGAGCAGGAAGAGCAGAGATTGAAGAAGCACGACGGCCGTTGGATGGCAATCCAACAGTCACTGCTTGTGTGTCAACCTTTTTTTAGGGAAGCCTCAAATCTGTGGAAAACAGCATACAACCCATCTGCCATTATTTCTAATAATTTACAGCCCATTTGCTAATTCTTAATGTTTTTTGGAGCCCATATTCTTTTTGTTAGCATTACAGCCCATACTGTGGCCACGTTTAAAAAATTATACGAAATTTTGCATATTTCTGTGCGGTCCGAACTGTTTTTAATCCCGAAATTTCGACTCACATTCAAACCGATTTAAAAAATAAATGTATATCAATATAAAATCCAACAAATTCTCCACGCATAAAAATTAATGTAATTTAAAATCTCGAAATGAAAAAAAGATATTTGAAACTAATTGCCGGTTTGATGTGTTTTAAAAATGTACAACCCATTTCTCATTACTGATGGGCCATTTTCTCGGCCAGCCGAATGAAATCTCTCCTCGTCTTGAAAGATTTGCAGCCCAACAAGACTGACAAAGCGACTTACTTGGCAAATCACAAAAAAACTGGGCTGTGGCCATGGACCCAGCTGTCAACCTCTCCACATACAGTACTCTTCCGATGGAAGTCGTTCCTTGACCACGTTGACCACGCCGCGCGGAGAGCACCACGGCGGTGGACGACGGAGAGGCCTAGGAAGGGGACGACGCGGAGCCAAGGAAGACGCGGCAGTGGAAGCCCGCGCGGAGAGGAGTACGAGGGTTCACTGGTTCGGCTGCGGTGTGAGGCTGCCGTCGCCGCAGGGCCTGGCCAACGGTGGGAATAGTAGGGGGCGATGAGTTCTCCGCGGCAGCACAGCCGGCCACGGGAGGCAGGACCATGAGGCACGATCGGCGCTGGTTTGGGTGGCTGGAGCAAGAAGACCAGAGGTTGAAGAAGCACTATGGCCGTTGGATGGACATCGTACGGTCACTGGAGCTAGAATCATTCATATTGACTAAGTTGAAAAAGCGCTTCATCCTCGTCAACTTAGTAGGCCCACAAGTTAGCCTCCCACCAAGGTGGGTCCCAGCTAGCAGGGGGAGTATTCATTTTTTTTGCGTAATAAGGAGGCACTTCCGGTGGGTCCGAGCTAACAGCGGGGGGACGTTTTTTCGCGAAATACGGTGGCCCATCAGGTGGGTCCCAGCAGTCAGGGGGCAAACGTTTTTTTCGCAAAATATGGTGGCCCGTCCAGTGGGTCCCTGCTGTCAGTTGGAGGAATCATTATTTTCCGCGTAATAAGGAGGCACTTACTTGCTGTGGCCGTGGACCCAGCTGAGACTCTCCACGTACAGTATACTTCCGATGGAAGTCGTTCCTTGACCATGTTGGCCTCACCGTGTTCCGTTGCATGCATGCGTCCATGGGCGTGGTGCGTCCTCACTGTTAGCCTCTCACGTACAGTCATCTTCTGATGACTCTCGGTTGTTCACCATGTTGACCACACCGTGCCGAGCGCACCCAGACTGGAACGATCCGGAGATGGGGAAGACAGGGCAGTGGAGTCGCAGATGGAGAGGAGTGAGAAACGTCACTGGTTCGGGTGCGCGGCAGCACAGCAGCGGTGCCGCCCACGGGAGACAGGAGCAAGAACAGAGGTTGAAGAAGGAGCACGGCTGTTGGATTAACATCCAACGGTCCAGCTGCTAGAATCATTTGTTGATTAAGTTGACAAAGCTGTGCATACACGTCCGCTTAGCAGGCCCACAAGTCAGTCACCAAATCTGACGGGTCCCAGCTGTCAGCGGGATGAATAATTTTTTTCGCAAAACAAGGAGGAACTTCCTTCCATGCGAAGATACAGCCGGTGGGTCCCAGCTGTCAGGTGGATGAAACATTTTTTTCAACTTAATAAGGACTAACTTTCCTTGCGTGCGACCATGGACCTCGTTGGTCCCGGCCGTCAGGCTCTCCACGTACAGTACTCTTCCGATGACTCTCGTTTGTTGACCACGCCGCACCGAACACAGCGAGGCGGTGGACGACGGCGAGGCCCCAGACGGGAAAGACTCGGAGATGGGAAAATGCGGTAGTGGAGTCGCAGATTGAGAGGAGGAGAAGGGCTATAACTGGTTCTATTGCAATTCATATCAAACTCAGGTTCACAGGACACGTTCATATTCATAGCCAACATTCAGTATCAACAACTCAAAAGATTCATATATACACAAGCTCAGCATATCTATGCATCCAAATGATTGATAGATCACACGGCAATATTCATACATTATTCACAAAAAGATTCAGATATACACATGTTTAGTATGTTTATGCATCCAAATGATTGAGATCACAGCCAATATGATCCATGGACGAACTTTAATTACCTAGGGTACAGACTGGTAAATGGTGTTCAATCAGAGGTACTTCTTGCTAAAATTAGTTCTTGTACGAGTAAACTTTCGAGTACATAAGAGGCAGCACAGACAATCTGAACTTTGCTTGTAGGTTTATCCTCAGATAATGGTCTCGTGCCGAGGGAGGTTTGAGCAACTTGGCCACTACTTTCATCCAACTAGTTTACTGGCTCATCTTGGTCCTGTATCTTGCCAAAATTCTACATTGCAGACGAGAAAGGAGGCGGTTGAGAAAATGAATCACCCAAATTTTTTGTGCAGTTCAACTGAAATGGAGCATCCTTGGCGTGCAGACTGATTAAGTGCCAGATGAATATACGCGTCAACCAACTTGTCTGGAATCTTTAGACTACATGCCATATAGTTCGCTACCATATGTGTCGATAACCAAAAGGCACAAGTTGGGACCAAAGACTAGACTGCGTTTTTATGGGCTATGCACCAAGCAATATTTTTGGCGTTCACTCTTCTAATACTTGGAGTTTGACAATTGGTTGATGCCGGTTGATACTCGAATGAATATAGGCACTTCTTGTCTACATCGATGCTTGTCTGAGTGAACTTTGGAGTACATAGCAGCAGCATAAGTACCTGTCCATCTGATCATTTTGTGCAGTTCTACTGAAATCACCCGATGTAATGATTTGCCTGCGAGTTCAGGCTCCAACTTACTCCTTTATGAAATCGGCAAACAGTAGCACAATACCAAATTACCAATACATATGACAGGCACAATAATCAGGATAAAGACCAGTACCAACCTGTGTGAGGTAGCATATCAATTAATATTTCCTTTGACTGGAAGCCGGGATAAGCCAAGCGACTGATAGCAAAGGAAGAAAGCAAGCGGAGATTAGCGACTGACAGGAAAGGACGGAAGCTATCGAGGCAATGAAGCACCCAAAGTTTTTGTGCAGTTCCACCAAAATCGAGCATCCCTGTTGGCACATATATTGAGAGAGTGAGATTACTGTATTAGTGGGACTAGTTGATGAAACATACACTAACAAATAGAAGCACCCTCATTATCTTAATGGGTAAAGTTAGCAACATAGTAGTCTTGCTTAAAGAGAGGTATTAGTTTATTTAATCAGTGCCAATTAGCTCAACTCAACACTCAAAGCATTGCCATTTATCATAGGTTGCAAAACTTAAAAGTGCAAAGATAAAGGAGTTTTTCATGACAGTAGCACGATACAAATAGAGATGACAGCAAACTAATATGGATGAAGGCCTTAGGCCCGTACCAACCTGAGAAAAAAAAGCTTATTCATGTAGTCCCATAAGAGATGATAAAGCGCTCACTGGAATCACACAATAGTATATATTTTTGTGCACTTCAAATGTATGGTTGAAATAACTCTTGTTTACCAGTGCTGAGATTATATCGAAAGATTATCAAGAACTTCCAGCAGAGTTAAAGCACTGGCTGGGATACAGTTCATTATATTGTCTTGTGTAGTTCCACTAAAATGTATGATTGGCACAACATGATCCCTGTTTGCACAACTAGGAACAAGGTGAAACCTTCATTAGCTTAGTGAGAAAGGACAGGAAGACATTAGCATATTACTCAAACAGTAGCATCAAATTCATGATGGACAATACGCAAAACATTGTCTCATTAAACCAATGGCAATAAATTGACATACAAAACAATAGCACTATTATGTCATGACACTAATAATATTCCCTCCCTGATCCACCACATGATTCACCTCCATAGACAAACAGTCACACGTACATGATTTAACATAGGGTCCTACTAAAGATTTGTTTAACTCCAACAGGAAAATTAGGCAGTAATAAATTAGTGGTACTTAAGTACTCCTAGTTAATTAAGTGAGACAACAGAAGTGGAAGGGCTCCCTGGAGGATCGTCTCACATGTAAGGTAATCATTGCCGGAGCCCTTCAATAGCCTCGACTGAGGCCTCTGGCTTCAGCAAGATCGCCTTGGCACTGTTTATTCTTCTTCTTCTTCCTCTTCATGCTCTGTTTCTCTTTCTCCTCACTAGTTGGTGAAACCAAGTACATGATTGGCCTTCTCATTCAGAATTGGTTTTGTCAGTGAGGGAGTACAAGTGTAATAGTAAAAAACAGCATTATTTTCTCATGGCAGTCGGAAAATAGAGATGAACACATGCATTAAATATCATTCTTACCTAAAGGAAGGTTATGGCGCCAATATGGATGATGAGGATTGGAACACAGATCTCCCTTTGTGCAGTTCCACCAAAATGAACCAACTGTTCCATCTGACATTCCAGTTAAACAGCACAAAAGTCACTTCTTTTAAGAAGAGTTTTGTGCAGTGCACCAAAGGTCACAACAACAACCAGGTGAACTGGATATCCCTGTTTGCACAAAAAGGCACAGAGGAAACAGTCAGAGTCTCAAACAATTACAGGCAAAAACATTTGGCTAAACTTGTCAGAGTCTCAAACAATTACAGGCAAAAACAGTGGCATGGATTCATTTTTACTAGGGACATTATATTAAGAACAGCTAAGGCTGCGTTTGGTTCACAGGTTTGGTGCAGGATTTTCGTAGGAACACAATTCCTACGTTATTCTTTCCCTTCCAATCGTTCAGAACATGGGAAAGGTGAATAGTGTTTCATAGGAAAGCTGGTCTGGTAGTACTAATTCCATCGGATTAGAAACATCCACGCGCTGCTCATTTTTTGGGCGGAAGCCCGAGGCAGGCGCTCGCTGCCATGCGTTAGACAGGTTGTTGTGTTGTGTTTGCCGGAATAAAAAAGTCAACCTATGTGTGGTACGTGAGGTGAGGACAAGAATAGTCACTGTGCAGCTGAATAAACAAATAGCTTCTCATACTGCCAAGCATGCTACTCTAAAAAACAAATTTGTACATTTCGTAGTCCATCCGAACACATTCTCTTGAGAGTTTCCTCCGGTTCGTTGTTCCATAGTTTTATACCTACATTCCTTTCGTATTCCTCTATTTTCATCAAGACCTATGTTTTCTGCCCCTTTATTCCGACCGGAGCCTAAATATTTGGTATAAGGGCATGGGACAGTGGGTGCACCAGTAGTACAGCACCATGTAGGTAAACAGGGGCATAAAAGTGGTGATTCATAGTTTGTTGCCCCGAGAAACAAACATCCAAGAAACATATCTGGGTTGGTCCCATTTTTGTTCACTCTAGACACCTACTCATATGTGCGGATAGCAAATCTAGTCCTGGTCATACCACTGTGTACATCGTTACCCCTATATTTCCCTTTTCGACCAAGAGACTGGTTGGATGACCAGTCTGTACTACTTTCATCCCCTTTCCTTCCTGTTTGTACCAAGTCTATTGTACATACTAAATTCCCCCACCCCCACTTTATTTCAATGACAAGTATTTTCGGACGGAGGGAGTACAAGATTCGACTCCATGAAGTAGCTTTACCTCTAACAATAGAAAAAATAGGTGACGTTGGGCCATCCGATCGAGAGGGGCTGAGAGGTAGAAAATGATGCACATGCAGCGACGTAGCAAGCTGGGGAAGTAGAGCTAAGGCGGTTTCAAACGAAGATATACCTGAAGGTCGTCGGGATGTGGATAGGTGGGCGGCGGCCGGGAGGCCGGATCCGCCAACAGGCAACGACGAAGGGATCGGAGGACCTCCCACGCCGGAGCTCGGCCAGAGATAACGGTGCGGCCGGTAGTGGGTCTCCTCCCTCGCTGTCGACGATGGCCTAAACGCTGCCCCTCCTCCCCTTCACCGGCGAAGGGGGATACGTCCGGATCTGTAACCAGCGGTGAGGATAGAAAGCCAGTGTTTTTTGAAGGGAGAAAGACAGTGTTACTACCCCTATCTTGTTTAGATCTGGAGAGGATGAGAGTGTGTGAATAGAGCAGCCCTATCAAGCAAGCGCGGAGGCTCTGGCCTATATACAATTAGTGGGGTAGTTTTCCTTTTTCACTCCATCAAAACAATCGTTAAAAATTGTGTACTACTACATGCCAGATCACAGGTTTTTTAGTTGTTGATTGTTTTTTGAGATAGCTACCCGCTTGTTCCAACTGGTGTTACGGTGTGCCAGGTCGCACTTTGTATCGTTCAAGTCTGGTACTACAAGTCCTTCCATTAAATGAACAACCACCCCCTCGTAAAAATTGTGAACAAGCCCACAGCTAAAATTAGCGGAAACGTGGGTTGCCCCAACATGCATTATTATTTATATTTTCTACTCCCTCCGTTCCTAAATATAAGTCTTTTTTGTTAGCCACACCAAAGACAAGAATTTTTTATTAGCAGTGAACCCCACATGTCATAGACATAAAAATTGTGGCAAGATTCCCTTAGGCAAGCCAAAGTGTGTCTAACAATTTGAGCAACTCAGGTTAGGCAAGTGTGGCAAGTATGGGAAAAATAATGTGGCAACATAAGACAAACATAGTCACAATCCAAATAGCCCCATGATTTTTTGTGACATGCATGAAAATTTGGTTAGTTAAATTTATAGTCAAAATTTGGCAAGGTGCATCAAATCAACACATGCAAGTATCAAAAGGAAAGTCACGGCATGCATGCATGCGTTGTACTCCCTCCATTTCCAAATATAAGTCTTTTTAGAGATTGCAACAACTGACTACTCCCTCCGTTCCTAAATGTAAGTCTTTTTAGGGATTCCACTACAAACTACATACGGATGTATATAGACATATTTTAGAGTGTAGATTCACTCATTTTGTTTCGTATGTAGTTCATAGTGAAATCTCTAAAAAGACTTATATTTTGGAACGGAGGGAGTACATACGAAGCAGAATATGTCTACTTCTACATACGAAGTAGCCCATTTGAAATGTGTAAAAAGACTTTTATCGAGTGCAGTGCTTTCATGTGTCGCGTCAACTCGTACAAGACCGAGAAATTTGATTACTACGATGCCCTCTCCCTCGCGGACTGAGCTCCGGTGCCTTAACTGCACCTGCCTTTGGCTGCATGATAGGTGGGCCAACCACCTGTTGGGCCCACCTGTCATGGACGCAAAGGCAGGAGCAGTAAGTAGAAGCTTTCGCTACATGCTCTCCCTCCCACACGAGGTGGACGGACATGCAGCAGTGGATTCGATACTGTAGAAGTAGGAGTAACATCATTGTTCGTCTTCTCGAAGAGGCGAAGAGCCAAGTGCAAACCGAACGTCGCAGTTGCGAACGCTCGCGTGGTGCGGTTCCTTGGAGTACTAGCCAGGCTCTTGCATGAGACAAAATTGCTATTGTTTAACAATTAAACTCCATTATCCATTGGTTGATACTCATTCTGCATAGGTCCACGCGCTTAGCACCGTTTCCTCCTGGGGTCACCAATGTTTATTTGCTAATTAATAGCATTCCATGCAATGAACTAGCCATTGCAAGTCATTAAAAGCATGCACACCTCTCATCTCTTATTGGTTGATACGTATGTCAAGAAACAAGAAACAAGGTAGAAGTTAATGCACCGCGCCTAAGTGTTTTGGGACTATTTGGTTTTCGTAAGATGACTTACGCACCTAGACGGAGGGAGTAGTATAGACCTGTAAACCGGAAAGGAGTATTTGCCTTTCTAGATATTTCAACAAGTGACTAGACTTCGGCTCAAAAAAAACTAGTGACTAGACTACACCGTGTGCGGTACCCCCTCTTTTCCGGTTTATAGGGCTCAAATCTCAAATCTCATGAACCAAGGCATTTTGCTATTGGAGGAATGTATCTCGTACTTTACAAAACTACCCTAATTAAACTCATGCATTAATTATGTAGTTCTCTCGTTTTCCTCTCCGCCTTGGTCGCGGTGCACAATATTGAGCACTCCTATATGACTAGCCGCTCTATCTACATGCGGGACATTTCAAAGCATCCGGGCCCGCCTGCCATCCACCAAATCACAGCGAGGTGCTACGGTCGAGACTCACCTGTCACCCCGGTGTGGCCGTCATGACCTGTCATATCACAAAACCCACACCTTTACCAGCAGTGGTAAGGTGGCCTCCAAGTTGGACTGGACGAAGCAACCATCATTTCATTGGAACACTCGTTCAAGCCCTTTCTTCCCTTTCTTGAAGAAAACCTCACTCCAGGCTACTCACTTCTCCCATTTTTCTTCTCTAATGACGAAGGAAAGGTGGGTGAATCAGTTATGCTGCTATATTTTCATTCCAATAATCTTATTTTTACGAAGCACCAACCGATTCTCACATCCTATTCTTTTCCCGTTTTCATTGCGATTGTGGTTTCCTTTCAATTGCTTTTTGTTTGTCAGTTCATTGATGGATCCTGGAGCACTAGGTAAAGAGTTGCTGGCGGACAACCCACTGGAGACAGCGATCTCCAGGAAGCGAGCACCGACCAACGAGTTGACCATGTTGGCGGGCCAACCCATGGAGACGAAGAACTCCAAGAAACAAGCACTGGCCAAAGAGTTGAGGACGTTGGCGGACGAACTCCTCAAAGAAAGTTGGAAGAACAGCAAGGGCCCCACCGTGCCTACCCCAGGAACTCTGATTGCCACCTATGTGAGGCTCACGACCGAGTTTGAGGAGATAGTCGCCGTTGAGAAGCTGTATTCCTCTGCCAAGGTGATGGCCCCCATCGAGGACAAGGAGATGGCCCTCGGAGGGATGAGATCCCCCGGTGAGCTGCACAAGGTAAAAAATAATGGCTTATTACCATAGTTGTGGTTTTTGATTATTTGCATTGTGCTTGCTTTTTGATTATTTGCATTGTGCTTGCTAATATGTTAGGGTTGTGCAGGTGTCGGTGGTTGTCCTTGATGATTCCGATGTCGTGGCCCGTCCTGTTGGCATCGCCCCGGAGATCGATTCCGATGCCACTGTCCATCTTGTGGACATCGCCCAGAGATCGATTCCGATGTCGCGGTCAGTCCTGTGGACATTGCCCTAGAAATTGATTCCCATGACGTTGTCCGTGCTAATCCTTCAGGGTAGTTTGCATTGCCTTGTGTTTAATAACCAGAACGATGCGTGTTATAAAACCATCTTAGGGCTAGTGCACTGTCTTGTGTGGGCGGATCTTGCTACTTTTGTTTGATAGTGAATCATGCGATGAATCATGCGAACCCTCTCCGAGTTATGGAAACAAATGTATCCTCACCAGCTTTTGATGTAATATATGGCATGCTTAGATGTAAGTTTGAACTGTTTATCATATCGGCAGGGCTTGTTTGATGATTTTTGGTGTAAGTAGGCTAGCTACTGTGCGAGCTATAGTACTTGCAAAACACTCACCGAAGAGAAACGTTGGGGCTGATGAGCTCGTGGTACGCTTATACTTATCCCTCGTCGATCGACCAATAGCCCTAGCTCCTAAAATTTTAGGCTTAGCAATCGATCAGACAATAGTCGACATACATTCAGGCCTCATTTAGTTCATAGGGTAAGAAAATCGTAGCAAAAGTACAGAGAACGTGCAACACAAAATCATAGCAGTGCAGAGACGTACTCCCTCCGTTCCAAAATAGATGACCTAGGCAGGCTAGTTTGGCCTAGTGGGTTTCATGATATGACGTGGTACAGTGCCGTCCAGTCTTTGCGTGTGGCAGCAGTATTGCGGGTACAGTAAGTTTTCTTGAAGAAGCGGAATTCAACGAAGTCATGATGGTTCCTTCGTACGAACAACTTACAGTGGGAAAGGTTGGGCCTGCGATACGACCGGGGTAGACCAGGATAATTTTTTGCATGGCAGGTGGACCAGGATGGTCGACGTCCCACATGTCGGCGAATGAAAGCATTATTTCCGATATAGAGGACGAGCAACGAGTATTCATTGTTTATTTTTGATGAAAGCTATTATCTCCACTGTTACTCCTTGACTTTGTCAATACCTCTTTCTCCTCCACATAAGCGGGGACTACTTGTTGTGCATGCAGCGGGCAGGTGGCGTCATGAGGGGCCAGAGCGGTGAGAGCGGGCTCCGGAAGCGGTCCGGACTCCAGCATGGCCCACCTCACATTATCACCATATATTTCTTGGAGTCCGTGCGCGGCGGGCGGGCGATCTCTTCTCCCTCCCCCGTTTCTCTCTTCTTAGCTGACGCCCACCGAGTGATTAGATTTCGGCTATCGACGGTTTATTCTTTTTTGAGGAATCGACGGTTTATTCAATTACGGTCCCACATGTCAGTGAAATTGCAAGACAACGCGTGTCCCCTCTAGTGAGCGGCGTGCGAGCCGGACTGTCGGGGTTGTGACGCGTACGAGTCGTAAGTGTGCCGCCTTTTCCTTTAGAACTTGTGAAGCGTAACATTTTTGCGCGATCGATCGACAGAAATCCAGAACAAAATGATGAGGGCGGTGCTTTCCCGCTCGTTAGGCGGGCTAGTTCGAGTGATATGACGTGCTACAGTGCCGTCCACTTGCTCCATTTTTATGTAAGCAAGAGTTTACACTCTTATGTGGGAGGAGTGTGAAACACCGCGGATCTGATTTTGATCGAGGGATAACTGTTCCTTGCCTAATAATGGAGGATTGTTAGCGATTATAGCATGATAGTTAGGGCATCTCCAGTGCTGGCCCACAAATTTACACCAGCATCTGTCCGAGGACACTGATGGATGCCATCCAATGCTGCCTGCATACCTTTCGACAACTATATGAACTAACCGGACGAAATTCATGCAAACAAAGCAAATTTCAAATTAACCGGATGAAATTCATTACATTTCGAAAACTTTTCCTACAAACTGGACGAAATTCATTACATATTTCGCACAAACCGTACTAAACCTACTGTAAACCTAATCTAAACGATCACCGGCGCCCGACCACCATGTCTGGCCATGAACCCGAGAAAGCCGGCCATTGCCTTTGCCTCCTCCTCATCCGCCTCGATAACCTCCTCCTCCGGCCGGAGCACAAGGTTATGAAGATTTCCGCCTCCACGTCGCCGTGAAGCGGCTAATCGGCCGCCGATGTTTACCCCACCAAGCTTGGCGTCGACTGAGTGGAGTAGCCGTGGCCTTCCCGGGACCAGAGCGGCGGCGACCTACCATGTACTACTCTTCCTCGCTGCCGGCTGCGCCCGCGCACGCACACCGACTTCGTGGTCGTGGCGGCGGAGGGCGGCCCGGGGGGTGTCGGCGATCTCCTTCGTTTGCTCCTGTGACAATACGTCGAAGAGAGCTTTGGAGCGCGCCCGGAGCGGAGCAGACGAAGGACAGCTTTGGAGCGCGCCCGGAGCGGAGCCACCGATGTCCCTCGTCTGCTCCTGCGACAGTACGTCCAAGAGAGCTTCGGAGCGCCAGGAGGCCATGGTTGAAGTGGTGCCGACAGAAGGAAGGGACCGGAGGAGAATAAGTGTGGGTCTTTGGCTATGGCTGGGAGCTGGGGCTCAAGTTAATATAGCGGGCGAATGGCAATGAGCCGCGGCAGACGGATGGACAACTGGCGCCGGAGTAGGTTCGTCGGGCGTGAATGCGGACACTGCTTCAGTGACTTAACTGCAGATGCGTTTGAGTTACTGACATGTGGGCCCAACGGGCGTTTGGCCCGCATGTCAGTGACACACCAATTGCACTTACAGTTAAGTCCGGTGAATGCGGCATTGACATTCTGGAGAGACGGTGAACGTTTCAGGCGGGAAGCGAGCGCTAGCGATGGAAGGGGTTTCGGTGTGCAGTGGCGCTAAGATCGGTCGCTCATGATAGTACATACTCCGTACCATACTACCATAGTACCCTCTCTAGCTTAGGTTATTTTATAGATTGTCGTTGTGATGGACGATATACATGAGCAAGGCGGTCCGAGTATGACCGTTGGTGTTGAGCCAAGTGAATACATGCTCGGCGTTCGCGTAGGCCTCCATCAAACGTCTAAACAGTAATGTCAGGCACCGCCGGGGCGCGCAGGTGATGGGCTCGCCGTTTGCGTTGCGCCATGAGGAGGACTTTCATTTAGAGGGCGACGTCCATGCATTAGCATGCTTTGACAGCGTGAGCGTGAGTGTCTGACGTGAAGTATTTCATTTTGATTTGGCTGACGAGGGTGCGTTGCAGCGACGAGTCCGTAGTTTGATTCCCCACATACGCATAATTTTGGTTTTTACAGTATTTCTTTCTCCATTCACAGGTAAGCCCGCGTAGATAGATAAAGAACACGAGCTGATAAGGCGCATGCGGACTGTTTGACTGGTCAACCATACAAATACGAAGCTATACGCCGAGCCAGCGACCGTATAATCACCATATCTCGTATACAATGATCAAAGTGAGCTATCAAGACAAGTTAGATGACCGCCAATGCATTTTACTCGGTAATAAATGACCAGGATTGAAGGGAAATCCTAATTTGCTTCGTCTTCTATCCTTGAGCTCTTGACAAACCAATGCACTATACGGTTGTCCGGCCACTCCATCCTAGAGCTCTCACCAAGACCGTGTCGCACACTAACCGGTAAGGCAGAGATGGCATCCCGCCGCGCCGAGTTCCTCGCCGCCCACGAACGCACACAAAATGGTAGGGAAGCGATGGCATCCCGCCGTGCCGAGTTCATCGCCGCTCGCGACCTCACAACTATGTGGGAGGAATTTGAAGATGCCATGGCCGAATGGGCGGTAGAGCAAGAGGCGGCCAAAGCCGCACAAAGGGAGCGGAAAAGTCAGAAAGCACTCAAGAAAAGAGAGGCCCACCGCTGCAAGAAAGAAAAGGACGCACGCGCTGCTGTGGAGAGGTCGGCGGAGATCCAAGCACGGTGGGGTGTCGCCGACAAAGACGGGAAGGAGAACGACGACGTCTGGCCAGCATGTGAGAAGTAGTAGTACTAGTAGTTAGTGTGTGTGTCTCTGTCTGAGTACGAGCATGTACGAGTACTACTAGTTACTACTGTAGTTTTTAGAGCAAACTAGCAAAGTGGCCCGCTCGATGCGCAGGCTAGGATTTTACAAATGTAACTTACATAGTCAACATCTTAGACTTTCTTTGGGGAACATGTTATTCGATTTGTCTAAAGAAGAATTGGGACCAATTTTGTTTCATTTAAAAGTTGATCCTTTCGCAACATAATTTAATCTTGTGTATATCATAAATAAAAATACAAACTTGACTTCACAAACTGAATATAAGTGAAAAGTTCAGTATATTTTCCATAGAACAATATTAGACAACATTAAATTTTGAATGTTCCCTCGTATCACATAGTGTTGATATTAGAATTTTTTACTAACCAAACTTTCCGCTAATGGTGTTTTTCATATCTTGTAAGAGGTGACATCTTTTCTGTCGTAAGTATAGAAAAACTATATGCATTGCAAGATTGTAATTAATCAAGAACCTCTAACAATAGCAAAGAGACATACAGAAGATTTAAAATCTTTTTCTAAGCACATATCTTCTGTCGAGAGGTATTTATATACTTTTGAGTTATAATTTTTCTTTAGGGATGAACACAATTAAGTGCTTGTACTCAAAGAGGATCAATATAACGAAACTATGGGAACAATCCGGGGTAGTAATAACACTCTTATCTTCTGAATACCATGGCATATTTTTTGTAACTAAAATGTATAAGCATACTTGGCATTATTTGTTGTTTACAACAGTTTAACCAAAATATTTTTTTCTCCTTCAGTCTCATCATATACACATAGCTTGCTTTTCTATCTTGCTCATGTTGTTTTTACCTATTATATATGGTCGGCTAAATTGTGGCACTATAATTATCCGTGAGAAACTAATCCTAGCTCATGTGAGGTTAGACTTAATGTACAGTCTAAACACCTAGATAATAATCATCGCAAACATTAATTTATTTGCATATGTATTATATTATCAAGGACTTCCTAGAGATATCATCTATCAAAATTGTATATTGATTGTACATTCTAGAAACATCTCCTTGCCCCACTTGTGTCATACCGTTATTATTTTTACCACACATTGTTTTTTATGACATTTATCTTTTAGAGGAACCGAAATGACATTTTTTGCATAATGAACATCATAATTAGTGTGATTCCTTGTTTTTGTCTTTAGTTATTGTCAAGAAACATAGTTTTTTTCCTTCATATGATACAACTTACACATGTATCATATTGGAATCGACCCACATATCCTTCTTGCCTGATCTCATGCATGTCTTGCACCAGGTTTTGTGCATGCATTTTTTTTCTTTCCAAATTCATAATTGTATTGTTCATATAGGTAGCAGCCGTGAAAATTGGTAGTGCTTGCTAACTGGAGAACTCAAAGAAGAAACACCTATGACGTACGTGTGCCTTTATGTCGCTCTAAGTTGTCCATGTATCAATCTGTCTTGCATTGTAGTATTTCATTAGGTTAATCGGTCTTGCATTGCATGGGTGCATGTATGGTGCTTACCTAGGCAAGATTAAAATCTCACAATGCTGGTATGCATGTACGTGGAGGCTACGAATGGCCGACTGAGGGAACCAAGCCAAATATGGATGATGGCGGACGGAAGCTTATATACCTGAGCTGATACATAGACTGGAACACGACGGTGGCCGGACAGGGTACATATCTGAGCTGATTCCTAAAACTGAATGCGGCAGTACGGGGCCGGAAAGTGTACATACCTAAGATGATATGTAAATCAGAATATGGCAGCAGCGGCCGGACATCATACATATCTAATATGATACATAGATTTTAATACGGCGATGTTGGCCATAGCTTTAAGAAATACTATGAGATTTGGCGGTAGAGGCGAGCACATGGTCTCAAGATTTTCTTGGCAGTTTGGCATCATCATTATCGAGCATGCGCAAGTAGTTGATCGATCTGGTTGACATTGTGTGCATGACTAGTCTCCAAGCGATCTGGTACCTAGCTCCTTGCTATTAGTATGCATGCAAGAGACATGTTTTCTGCATGCGGTGGATGATGGACGATCATGTTATATGTAGTTCTTTAGTTTTTCTTATTTTGACAGGAAGATATAGTAATCTTGTTTCTTGGGCTTTAGGGACAGAATAGCTTCCGTATGACACGTTCCAGTAGAGAGTTTGAGTTTTTGTGAGAGACCAGGTATGGCACGTTAGCTATATGCGTTAGGTTCTCAAAAAAAAAAAAACTATAGCACATTAGGACTCACGTTTGGTGGCCACGATGTTGTATATGGTACGCATATCCGACGGTTACATAGTTATAATTTTAAAAAGCCCACCAGATCAAGGGCCACTATTTACTGATTAACATGGAATTTTGTAGACTAATTATCTTCTTTTGCAATTGATTATCGAGTACTAAATTGTGTGGAAACTAACTAAATGGCACGTACTAATATTTTGGGAATAAACGCCCCGTCCCCGTTTTCACCGCCGTTGATCGCCCGCGCCGATCTTGTCGCCGGCACCACTGTGGTGAGCCTCTTGTTCTTATCTTCTTTCTGATTTTCTTACATATACGGATTTTTCTAAGAAGTATTTGGCTGTCTCTCAATCATATTTTATTTTATTTTAAAATTATGGAGTCAAGTGAAGTGAATAAATACTGACCATCTCCACTGAGAGGGAACCATGTAAATTAAAATAGAAACTAAATAGATCCTTGCTTTTTCTGTCGAAATTGAAGATTTCACCATGGCACACCACATAATATAACAAAAAGGCATCCTAATACTTAGGCAATTCCATGAAATTTAAAATTATAGGGATCAAACTCCCAACTTGTGAAGAAATCCAAGCATGACTAAACATGCATATGTTTATATTTTTTTTGTAGGATTTCTACTATATTTTTCTTTTCTAGTTAATCCTTAATTTTTTTAGGGGACCCATAAAATAATTTTACCATGTAGTACATAGATGTATGTATATTTTTATAAATGTGTACATATTTAAGGGAAGCATGTATGCATGCATGCATATAAAAAGGAATGCTCCCACGTCATGCATGTATCTTTGTTTTTAAAGGAAGTCCTATGCATGCACGCATGGATATAAAAAGAAGTCAGGCCACGTTGTGCATTCATGCATGTAGTTTTTTTTTCTAGGGAATTTTATGCATGCACGCCAAGTCAGGTCTCTTTTGGATCACACGCTCTTATCTATAGGTAATGTGAATGAATGGTTTTCTTCATAATGGCAATGGTGGGTAATTATTACACTTAAAACAAATATAATGGCTATAATTGTTTATTGTATTAAATAAATGGTTGGATGTTTCTGATTTTTGTGGGATTTTCTAATATATTTCTCTTTTTTCTGGTCAGCCCATCAAGCACTTTTTATATATAAATAGATTACCAGTACATTAGCCTAGACTAAATAGAAAAATTCCTATCATATGCATCAAATGGCATCTCTTTCTCTATAGGAATTGAGATGCATGTCATCTCACTTCCTATGATTTTCATATTCCTATCCTATGAACGAAAGGAGGCCTCTGTTGGAGTAAATATTGTAGCTAGCAGTACTGCTGGTACAGTAGTTTTCTTCAAGAAGCGGAATTCAACGAAGTCATGATGGTTCCTTCGTCCGAGCAACTTCAAAGTGGGAAGTGGCATGTGATTTGACGTCTCATTAGTCATTGTTACTGCGGCGCGACGACCTGGGTGACTCTCCTTGGAGTTCTGCGTGCATGGCAAGTGGACCAGGATGGTCGACGTTCCACATGTTGGCGAACGGAAGTATTCTTTCCAATATCGAGGAGCAAGGAAACCGCGTGGTATAGTATCACTGCTGATTGGTTCGCAAAAAAAATAGTATCACTGCCGATTTATAATTATTTTTTATTTCTGATGAATGCTAGCGTTTCAACTCTTACGACGAAGGGTGCCAAACACGGCACGTGTTGGATGTCCCACACGTCAGTGAAAGGAGTGGGACATGAACAACGTGGTAGAGCCCAGCGGAAAAAACAGCGTGGTAGAGCGTCTCCACTTCTTCCACTTCTGGGTCGGAGACCACACATAGTAGTACTTAGTGGCATGAACGATACAAAGTGCGACCTGGAGAGAAAGACACGTCTAGTTGGAAGGTCTCGGGGCATACACGTAAACAAATATAAAAGTTAATATGTGCCTCCAACTAATATAGTAGTAGTATAGTACTTAGGCACGTACTCCATAACATCACCGTGCATTGCACGTACAACATTTAGTGGTAGTACGTAGTAAGAGACAAATGCCGCCCAAGAGTTCCCTTCTCGACCTACTTTCGGGTGTTTGGTAGAGTGTATGGAGGGTGCATGAGTCCACACTAGTTTAGCACAAATACACTAGAAACATGCATGAAGAGAGCATGCATGAAGAGGGGTGTTTAGTTGAGTATGCATGAAAGAGGGAACAACTATGCTGAGACGAGAACGCAACCAAACACACCCTGTATGCCACGCATGTTCATACCATTTGTGCCTTTCTACTTCACTTACTGCGCTACATTACTCAGGTTCGTACGTCCACTCCTGGGTACATTTCCGTCTCGTAGTTCCAGTGCCACATGTTCTTCGTATAGATGGAACGATCGTTGCATAACACGTGCGCCTTGATGCTAGATGTCTCGCGTGTTGGCAAAAGGATGAACAAAGCTCACTAAAAAAATAGAGTGGAAGAACATAGATTCCGGAAGATCAAGAAGGAGCAAGGAACCTCGTGGTGGAGCGTCTGCACTCATAATATTTAATATTATTCAGCGATATAAAATTAACCAATCATCTCCACAGTGGACTGGAAGAGTACGAAACACGGCAGCCTAGTGTAGTTACATCATACTAGTACATGGCTAACCCACGCTATCACCATATTTCTTGGCTTCCGTGCGACACCTATCTCTAGTAATCCAACAGCCTGTATCGCTTCTCCCTCCTTGTCTCTATCAAAGTGCGGTGGGTTGGCGTTTCTGCCGTCTATTGAGCTAGGTTAACTATCAAATGTTAGCGACATGCCAAGAGCATTCTAAAAAAATTCCTTTCACATTCCGTTTTTAAAAAGAAAAAAATGCTTACACGTACGAATTTGCATGTATGCTTTGAGCAACTTTCATATCCTATACTACTCCTGTTTGATACTCTAACTTAGCTAGAGGTTAGACTAACTCATAACTAACCCTGAACTAACTGTAGCCAAAGAGGTGTTTGGGTGACAGGGTTAGATTAACAATAAATGCACTTCATGGAGAGAGAAAAGTGATTTTTCAGTGGTCCCAATGAGAACTATCTCCAGTTAGCACCTCTTGGGTGGGATAGTTTTTTTTTGTGGGTTCGGTGCAACTTGCTCCAATTTAAACCCTCATGCTTGGATACTTTAGGGCTATTTGAGCCTCAACTAGCTCAAACTAACTCTAACCCATGGATCTAAACAGGGCCTATGGCCAGTCTCGACGCGGAGCAGACGCGTGCACCGGGAAGCGGCGCTCTCTCGGCCGTCGCGCCACTTCAAAGCCGGCGCCAGTGAGAGGTCGCCTCCGCTCTGACCAGGCATTAATGCGACACTGACGCTCCAGGGCGACGCTAACCATTTCACGTGGGAAGCACGCGCTGGCAAGGGAGTATAGGTTTTGAACCGTTTCAGGTGTAGTAGTAATGGTAGTTTGCAAAACTACTCAATTATTGCACTCAGTTTCCTAATAAATTGTGGTAAAAAACGTTACTACACAGCCAGCTTCCCTTCTCCTTCCTGCTCATGATTTACGTGGCCATGTTAACGTGGTTGTGTCAAAAAAATGTCACTTCCTGCTCGTGATTTGCGTTATATAATTACAAGCAAGATTCTCGTGCATTGCACGGAACATCAATATGCATTTTTTTACAAAACACCTGTTGTGATTGACCCATGCAGGAGTAATCCCATGTGTAAAAACTAATGATATCTCGAGAATTTTATCGGAAAACTGGTATCTCGAGAATGTCATCGAAAAAATGAAAGATGAGAGATAAGGCGAGGAGGAGTGGAGCGTGGTGGTGACTGGTGGTCGGAATGGGCGGAGGCATGGGGATGGACCGCATCGGCAGGTGGCAGCGGCCACCATGCATGCTAGATTGTTCCAGAGACTTATTCCTTTTTTAATTGCTGAGCAATGAGGTTGCGGGAGATAATGATGTGGAGAGAGGTGCGGGTATCTTTTGTAAAATTATCATAGTTTGCTTCCTATCCGTCAAATATAGATCATACGGTCTGTATTACAAGATGGCAGGCACACCATCATCGCCAACTCGTTTTTTTAAAAGGGTACAGATGATAAGTTTGCTGACTACTAAAGTAAAGTGGAATCTGTCCATGTTATGCAAGTAAATAAAGGTGATTGTTTATCATACGGGTAAGGTTGGATGAAGGGTGGTAGGAACAAATGCTCCGCCTAGAGCATGTGTGTGTGAGATGGAGTCTTAGTATGTGTGTGGTGTGTGTGTGTGTGTCTGTGTGTGTGTGTGAGAGAGAGAGAGGAGAGAGAGATGGAGTCTTAGTTTGTGTGTGTGTGAGAGAGAGAGAGAGATGGAGTCTAAGTGTTTGTGGGGGGCGTGCGCGCGCGCGCGTGTGTGTGTG
>NC_041393.1:43086579-43100545 GCF_002162155.2 Triticum dicoccoides
TGTGAGTGTGTTTTGCCCATCCAGGCGGAAGTTATGTGCACAAAAGAGGAGAACAATTTGATGTGGCGTTAGGATTGAGGGTAATTAACTACGTATGGAGACATAGAGACCTTGAACGTGCATGTGTGAGAGGTATACATGTATACGTGGGATGTGTGTGTGTGTGCGCGCGCATGATCGATATAAAAGAAAGAAGACAAAAGTCCTAACATCAACGACATGGGAGAGACGGATCGGTATGACAATATGCATGCATGTGAGAATGCAGGGAAGAAGGCCCGACAATTGAGCATGTGTTTTTGTCTTTAAGAGATAGTGGCGTGGGCTGGAGCATGCATCTATGGCGAGCAGAGGGGGTGAGGCGCAACGATTGTGAAAAAGATATCAACCTATAAATGCATATGTATGGATAGACATATATAGTGTAGGTGATAGGAAGCAAGACTTCATGCGAGAAAGAAATGTTGACGGAGAAACTACAGATAGATACAGAGATGGAGATGCTAGCTAGAGAGACATCTGTTAGTTTGGGTGTCGGAGATGACCGTCGGGTGTTTCAAAGGGTGAAGTTATATATGTGTGTGAGAGGGCACTTGACTGCATGTAGAGAGAAACATATGTAGTGTGCGTGATAGGAATCAAGAGTGAGGGCGAGAAAGAAGGTTGATGGAGAAACAGATAAATAGGAAGATAAAGATGCTAGCTAGTGTGCGTTGGAGATATGAGTCGAGTGGATCAGAAGGCTGGGTTATGTGTGTGGGTGTGAGAGAGATAGAGAGAGGGTGCATGTGAGTCACATACAAACAGATATCAGAGACAAATGAGATCCAGAGAGACGGAGTTTTGTGTCTGCGAGAGAGAAAGATATTTCACAACGAGAGTGATAGCTAGAAAGACATATGAGGGAACGCAAGATATCTCTAGGGAGATAGGGTGTGTTTGAGCGACATACAAGAGAACAATGGAGAAATATGAGACCCTGGGAGACAGAGTTTGTGTTTGTGTGTGAGAAAGAGATATTGAAGAGGAAGAGTCGTAGGTTCTCATATCTAAGGAGCGAAAGACATCTCTGTATGAGGGGTGTGCGAGTGGCACACATGGGAATAGTTGAGAGAAATGAGACCGCGGGAGACAAAGTTTTGTGTTTGTGTGAGAGAAAGAGATTCCACATGGAGAATCATAGCTAGAGACACATAGCAGGGAGCAAGATATACTTAGAGAGAGATAGAGTGATGAAGGTCGAGGGAGAGAGTACCGTCGGTGTGTTACAAAGATAAAAGATCATTGTCGACATACAGGTAGCACGAGAGATGCCTGAGAGACGATGAACGCGTATAGGTCCAGAGAGATAGTCCTATATAAGCATGAGTGATAGCTATATGAGACGAATATCTGGATTAAAGGGGATTCAAATATTTAAACTGGAGATCACGACATCGATAATATCATAATGCAAATTGGTGTATCAAACATGCATATTCATTTGAATTTGGGCACACGTGTAATGTTATATAGTTTATCAATATTGGTGATCCATAGATTCTTCAATTACAAACAATGCATGGTTTATATGCAATTAATGTCTAAACGGGATTACACTATATGTTGCGTGTGTGAAACACATTATACATGTTTGAGAAGTTAAAAAACCGCATGAAACACATATTAATTGGAGACAGTTAGCGAGGAATGCATACATTGGATTTCAACATAAAGTGGTTTCAAATATTTGAAAATCCAAATTGATGGATACAACCTTATGAATCTGAGATCATGCCATTTGTGAACCATATTTATGTATAAATGGTGTTGTGCTTTTGAAAGTATATATAAAAAATGATGTATAAGAATGTAATTCCAATTGAAAATGGATCCCGCCCGGAAAAAAAAATAGTAGAATACAAACGGGATTTGAATTGAGTTGGCACGGTAAACATGCACTGTGCAAAATTTGAACGAAGCAGGGAAAGTCGTAGTAACCGCCCGAAACCAAAATCCGCGAGATGGAAATCACTACTGCCTATCCCTGCCACGCAAAGCCTATCTGCTGGATATCTATAGGTTTCGATAAGGGTAGATTTGTAATTTCACCCAAACGTGACGTAACCGCCTCTCACCCGGATTCATACACGGTGGGTGCCAAAACACAGTGTGCCCTCGGCCGAAATCGACTCCCTCCCCGATTCATATTCATACACGGTGGGCGCCAAAAACAAACTCTCGTCGGCAAATATTCGGTGTATGCGAGATTACCGTCCTATCCCCAACCGACTAATGTTGCTGTGATGTAGTAGAAATTTGAAACGGGGGCTAAGTTTGTAAATTTCCTTGCATTTGAGACAAGCGCGCCCTGAATACATGGTTCCCCCCTTCCTCTCTACCTCTCTTTTCCCCATTCGTACTTCGTGGGTGCCAAAACACCCTCTCCACCCCACCCTCCTCCGTCCACCACCGCCGCCACCCCATCCACCGCCGTCCTCCTCCACCATGCCGAAGTTGATACCCCGACGCCGCCGTCCATTACAAGAGATCGACCTCTCTCATCCACGCCTTCAGACCGGGATCCTTGCATCCCGTCCTCTCGCTTCATCCCCATCGTCGTCCACCTTGCCGGCGCCGCTCCTACGACCGTCTCGTCCACCACGCCCCGCCGCCACCGTCTACCCTCCTAGATCTGCTTCCACGCTGCCGACAGCCATCACTACCGCAGCACCTTCAAATTCTCAGCAGATGCGTACACGGCGCCGCACCATAGGCGGTACTCTTTCGTATCTGCTCAACTTATTTATCACAGCAAGAAAATATATCGCCACTGCTTTACTCTGATTTCTTGTCTTGGTTGCGAAGTTGCCTTTGTCCGGTTTGCACCTTTAGATCCGCCATGGCACGCTCAACACTATACTCCCAATGCTTATGGTTTTCCCCTTTTATATTCCACACTAGTTAAATCATAGTAGACTAAATTTCAAAATTGGGTCATTTGATTTTTTAGAGCTCGCCGGAGTTCGCCGGTGCGATCCAAGGGGCTCGGGTGGTTGTGGGGCCTCGCCGAACAAAGAAAACTCGACGCGGGTAGGGGGTGGGGGTGGCGGAGGAACACATGCAATGGGGGTCGGTGGTCCGGCCGGCGGCCCGTGCGGTGTTCTGTATGGGAAGAATCAGAGACGAGGAAGAAGAAGGGTTAGGAGACGTAGGATCTTCATCCAACTGCCTAAAATGGTCGAGAGACAGTTGGGACTTGGGAGTTGCATTCTTAATGCGCTCTGGTTCATGATGTGTGGGCACTGTGCAACAAACATTTCATTATCCAAAATCTGCTTTGCTCTTCTTTACCATGTTCGATAGTGCTGGCCTGTACGTGATCGATAGGCTTTCAATTACTAGCGGCAATACAACACCGTATTTTCAAGCCAGTTCCACTTTCCCGATTTATATATCGTGGTTATGGTGTACCCCTGTTATGTACACTATGATCTGCCTAGTTGCTGTGTGCTCTTGTTATCATGGTTTGGCAATAAACTCTCTATACATTATATTATGAACCTATCATCTGCTAGCTATCCTTGCTTCTGGAGCCTATTTTTTGTGTACTTATGCCAGATTATATAAATGCACGCACGATATTACAGCACACATGAGCTCTCTCATCAGAATCCAATGATAGCACATAAGTGTTTACAGGGACGCCCCTATATTAGAATATCATCTGCATTACAAAGATAATCTCACAACTATTTATGTTTTCATGGTTCTCAGATATTATACGCAATTACAGTGCATATCAGAATCCGCGCGTCAGAAGAATATTGTGGAACACTGCAATGACTTACAAAAGTGGCACCAAGGCATTGAGTTCCATTCTCGAAGCAATGAAACTCGTACGCTCCCCATCTATTGATTCTTGTTCAGAATATCATCCTAATGACTACTCTAACCTTGAGGAGTCAAAGGCAGATGGCTTGTCCTGTTCACCCATCAAGGTGTCTGTTCTAATTTGGCAAGGTTTTATTGATTGCGCGTATCTTGCATATGTTGTCTTGCATTTCTTCTACTTTGTTGCACCACCATCTGCTTAGTTTACTCATCATATAACTCGAGATGCCATGCTCATCCATTATCAATACATATTCCATCTGTCGTCATACCATGTTTTTCCACACAAATGTCATTCTTGTGCATCAGATATCAAAAAGGAAGAGGTTGATTTCCGAAGCTGAAGGAGCACCAGCAAAGTCCTTGAAAAACGTGGTGGTGCCGGAGAAATCAGACAGCGCCCCACTTATATTGGTTGTACAACCAGTGACACAAAACATAGGACTAACTCCAGCAGACTATACCCATACGTCACTGGCCACACAGGACCTGCACTCCAGCAAAAGGTATACCGATTTCATTTGCCATAGCACCAACCGTACCATAGAAAAATCCACCTCCAGCAAAAAGTACAGCAAGTCCACTGGCCGAAGACCTATCCCAACTGCAGAGACGGCCAATTCCTACAGATTGGAACCCCATTCCATTTATTCCCAGTTTAAAAGACAATGCTTTCAATGTTGTTAGGGACTACGTGCATATATTCCCATCATGGGAATATTATAGTGAATACAAACACCATTTTCACGTCTTCCTGTCCAACTTACATGTAAGTGATATTATTCATGGTTATTATTTTCCTATTTTCTGCTGATCGAACACATCAATGATTTACATTACATTGTTGTAACTAGGTGAGGGTCAATCTGGATAGTCATGACGAGCAAAGCTTGCTTGTGCTTTTCAAGGAAGCATTGCAGCAGTATCGGTGTTACCCGAGGAAATCACACTTTGATGGCAAGTCTATAAATGAATTTCCGGTGAAGTCTCATGTGCTAAATTTAGAAAACATTGAATGGAAAAACCTTGTTATGCACTGATCTCGTTCCCAGGATGAGGTACTGTCTATGAAATCACATGTCAATTTGAACTTCTACTTTTCCGCATGTGCCTTACAGATTTTTTTTTGCAGGAAATCAGCTCCAAGAAGAATTCTGGTTTGAAAATAACGACAGGATATCGCAAATATGCTGCCAGCTGCTTTGCTCTTGTTAGTACCTATTGTCATGTATCATTGTACTTGCATACATACCTGGTTCATTATGTGATAGCAGTATGCATGATAGCTTGCTTATCAATTGTTCGCTCCAAATTATCTGATCTGTATGAATGGTTACATTAGTGTAGAATATATCCAATGCCAATGAATTTTTTTAGCTCTGTATTGTTCTTGTAAGTACATGTTGTCCTTTATCAGTGTACTTATATTGACAGGTAGTTGTTCATGTACCATCACTCTGCAGCTTATTTTCCTTTGCCCTCCATTTTCTACACATCAGATCTATATTTACTCTTACCATAAGGTTGGTACTGAATAAGTTTAGCTGTGCATTGCTCTTGGCTGTGCCTTTTGCCTATATCGCTGCACATACATTTATAGCTACTTGGTTATGTAGCATCACTCTTCATCTTATCTTAAATATTCTCCATTTTTTTGTATATTATCACATCTATATTTACTCTTAACAAAATGTAGAATAAAGCCCATGCTTATGAAGAAGATTTTGTGCTAAACTTCTTGAATTGCCCCCCCATCAGCATGGACAAGGTCTTTATAGAGCCTGTCTTCACCAGTAATGTAAGTTTGTCCTTCTCAAGCCTTCAAACTTTGTTGTGTTTATTTGGTTAGGCATGACTGCAACAGCTGTTTATTTTTGGTGTTTGCATCAAATTGCATTTTAAAGTTTATTATGTAGTTCATAAACAAAAGTTTGTCCTTCTCAATTTAAGTTTTTAGTTGTACAACCAAGTTCCTTCTTCATACCATGTAAATTAAACTATTCACAGCAAGTGATCTTCTTTTGCACTGCATGTATGCTTCTGTTCTTCATCCGTAATCTAGTGGTGTGGTGAACCTACCCACTACAGCATAATGTCATATTCTGCAATGTTTTAACTATGAACAATGTCATATCATTCTACTATTATTTAAACCATCTCTTTATTTGCCAATCTGAAATGGGATAAATTGACAGCACACTAACCATTGATACTTATGAGTTCTTGATCTGTAATCCAGTGGTGTCATGAAGCTGCCAACTCCTTCACAGTGTCATTTCCTGCCATGTCTTGACCTGAACAATACCATATTGTGTTAATGCAATTTTAAACTGTGTCACTTTATTCGTCAGTAAGAAATGTGATGAATTGTCAGCACTGATACTTTTATGTGCGAAACATGTCATCTGTCTGCTTGTTTATCTTTTAGAGTGAGGAAGATATAAGTGTTGAACAAGCGCAGTCTCATCATCTTGCTCAGTTGTTTGCGCTGCAGCTCCCCAGCAGGGCTAACCTTTCTTGAACTCTATTGAAGTGTTGTCGGTTTTGTATATTATTTTGTTGGCGTCTTTATTTGCACTGGTGGCGATCTTTGATGCCCAGTGTATGTAATTTGCTGTCTGCTTGTGCTTTGTTATCATAGTGGCGAACTTTGATGCCCAGTGGATGTAATATGCCGTAATTTCTTTATTGTATAGTCTAGCTTTTTTCTTATTCACGATGCTGCAGTTATTTTACTGTATATATGTCCTGTCTTCCCAGTAAACCGACCAAACCATAAAATTACGATACATAATCGGGCCATCATGCAATCATGATGTATGATCCGCATCATCGGCCCCGTCAAACTGGCCCACAAGTAGATTTGGGCCTTTAATAGGCCGAGTAACCCCCGGCCCTCTTTTCGCAAGAAAACTCAATGGGCTTTTAGGAGGCTGAGAAGTAGGCTGGGCCTGAAACGTGCCGAATAGCTCACGGGTCGGCGGCAGCATGAAATGGACCCCGGCCCATGATTGTGCGAATCAATTCACGGGCTTTTAACAGGCCAAAGTTGTCTCGGTCCTTGTTTGGCCCAATCAGATATCGGCTGCGAGCAGGCCGGATGCAAACCGGGTCGTAGTTAGGCCCAACTATATGACGGGCTTTTAACAGGCCGAAATTAATATAGGGCTGAAATGTTAAATGGGCCCTTAACAGGCCGAAACTAATACCAAGCCGAATTACTAAATGGGCCTTTAGCAAGTGGGCCCAAAAGCATAGCGTCCAGTCAACGGGTCGAATCTGATATGGGCCATAATTGAGCCCAAAGCCTCTTAAAGGGCCGAACCTGATCTGGGCCGTGATTTGGCCTAGAAAGTGGGAGGCTTTTAACGGGCTGGATCTTATATGGGCCGTTATTAGGCCCGGAACATGGCAGGCCATTAATGGACCAGATCAATTATGGGTCAGCATTTGGCCCAAAACATGGCAGCCAGTTAATGGGCCGGCCTACTAGGGTCCTCAAAATCTTGTGGGCCTGCAGCTGGGCCGTCCCATTAATGTCGGCGCAATCTCGAGGGCCTTTAGCTGGGCCGGCCCATTATGATCCGCAAGAATTTTGTGGGCCTTTACCTTGGCCGGCCCATTATGGCACACAAAAATCTTGTGGGCCTTTACCTGGGCCGGCCTATTATGGCCCACGAAATCTTGTGGGCCTTTAGCTGGGCCAGCCCATTATAGTCCGCAAAATCTCGTGGGCCTTTAACTGGGCCGGCCAATTAAGGGCCACAAAATCTTGTGGGCCTTTAGTTGGGCCGGCCCATTTAAACTTGATTGGCCGTGCCACGTGTCGACGTATCATAGGCGCCTTCTGTCCAATGAGTGGATGACATCTATCCCAACGATGAACCGACACGTGTTTCCTCTAGCCAATGATGATTTTACACGTGGAAAATCCCCATTGGTCGGGGCTGTTAACGGGTTATCGGATCCAAAACCTGACCCGATAGCTTAACGGCGTTCCGTTACGGTGGATGCCACGTGTCGGTCACCCTTGACGAAAGCACTTCTGTGACGCGCGATTTATCGTCATGAAAGTGGACACTTCCGTGATGATAATTTTGGTAATGTCATGGAACACTTCTACGACAGCATAGGTATGACTATCTTGATTCTGTTATAAATTCGTCATGGATGTACATGCATGACAAAAATGCGACCTACTGTGACAAACACATATCATCACGGAAATGTATTTTTTTTGTAGTGCATGCTATTATATTATCAATCATGTATACTTTATATGCCATTTTATATCATTTTTGGGAACTAACCTATTAACTCAGTGCTCAGTGCCAGTTCCTGTTTTTGCCTATTTCTTACTTTCATAGAAAAACCATATGATACGTCTCCATCGTACCTACTTTTCCAAACAGTTTGGCTCTTGTTTTGGACTCTAATTTGCATGATTTGAATGAAACTACCTGGACTGGTGTTGTTTTCAACAGAACTACCATGGTGTTGTTTTTGTGCAGAAATAAAATTTCTTAGAATCGGACAAAACTTTCTAGAGATTTTTGATGGAATAAAAGAAATATACTGCAACAAAGATCCACCTGAAGGGGCCACCTGTTGCCAACAAGGCAATAGGGCGTGCCCTGTTACCTTGTGGGGGCCACAGGTGGCTGCCTGGCCTAATTCTAGCATTATAAAATTTGTTTCATCGAGAGAAAAATATGAGAAGAAGTGTCATCGCGTTTTACTATATGGAGCCACCGCCACCTCCTGTTCTTCATTGTGGGGGCTGTTCTAGGTCCGTTTGGGGTTCCAGAGAGGGGGATTCGTCGCCATCATCATCAATAACAACTTCATGATGCTCATCACTGGCAGTGAGTAATTCCTCCATAGGCTTGCTGGCTGGTGATGGATTTGGATGAGATTTGTCATGTAATCGAGTCAATTTGTTAGGTCTTGATCCCTAGTATCCACTATGTTCTGAGATTGATGATGCTATGACTTTGCTATTCTTAATGCTTGTCACTAGGGCCTGAGTTCCATGACTTCAGATCTAAAGCTATTATGTTTTCATGAATATAAGCTTGTTTTGGATCCTATCTTGCAAGTTGTATGCACCTATTACGTGTTATATATGATCCACAGACCCCAAAGTGTCAACAATTGGGATTCACTCTGGTGATGACGGTAGTATGAGGAGTTCATGTATTCACTATGTGTTAATGCTTTGTTCAGGTTCTGTAGTAAAATGAGGCCTTAATATCCCTTAGATTTCCTTATGGACCACGCTGCCACGGGAGGGTAGGACAAAAGATGCCATGCAAGTTCTTATTATAAGCATGTATGACTATTTACGGAATACATGCCTACATTACATTGATGAATTAGAGCTATTGTGTATCGCTATAGGTTGTGACTATTATATGATGGGTGTCATCCAACACAAATATCCATCTGATCCAATGCCTACGCAAATATTGATCTTTGCTAACTTACTACCGTTGTTGTTGTTGTTACAATCACTACAAAATTGCTATGATTATTGTTCTTGTTACTATTGCTACAGTTATCACTGCTATCAAAAGTATCATACTATTGTGCTACTAAACACTTTGCTCAGATATTTAGTTCTCGAGGTGTGTTGAATTAAAAACTCAATTTCTAGTACTCATAAATATTCTTTGGCTCCCCTTGTGTCAAATCAATAAATTTGGGTGAAATACTACCCTCAAAGACTGTCGCTATCCCCTCTACTTGTGGGTTATCACCATACCGAACGAAGTCCAAACACAATGAAACTTTACGGTGATTTTTTCTAGACTAGAAGATACCTTGAAGCTTCGGGGGCATAAGATCTACGAGTGGGCCACAAGCTCACACGGTGCGCCCCGGCGCCACCTGAGCTTGTGGGGCCCTCGGAGGTCTCCCTGACCTAATTCCATCGCTATAAATTCCTCAAAATCCATAAACACCCAGAGTGAGACCTGAAACAATTTTATCGCCACCACAAGCCTATGTTCTTCCGCGACCCCATCTGGAGTACTCCGTCGGTACTCTACCGGAGGGGGAATCGATCACGGAAGCCACTCTTCATCAACCTTGCTACCTCCATGATGATGTGTGAGTAGTTCCCATAGGACCTACGGGTCCATAGCAGTAGCTCTCTCTCTCTCTCTCTCTCTTTCTCTCTCTCTCTCTCTCTCTAATCTTCAATACAATGATCTCTTCGTAGATCCATTCGATGTAATATTTGCGGTGTGTTTGTTGGGATATGATGAATTGTGTGTTTATGATGAATTGAGTGTCTTCTGAGATTTATTATGTGTGATTGTATAGCATTGTATTTCTCTCTGATCTATCTATCTTCTTTGGCTAATTAGATTGATTTATCTTTAGTGGGAGAGGTGCTTGGCAGTAGGTTCAATCTTGCAGTGTCCCTACTCTGTGACAGAGGAGTTGCAAGGCACGTATTTGTATTGTTATTAACAAGGGTAAAACTATGGGGTTCGAACATATTATTTGGTCTTACTTTTTCTACATTATGTCATCATGCTCATAGCATTACCCTGTTTGTTATGAACTCAATAGCTTAAGATGCATGTTAGATAGCGGTCGAGCGGTGAAGTAATACTAGTAGATGCAGATGGATGTCGGTTTACTTGTGGCAGATGTAATGCTTATGTATTGATCATGCCATGAATATCATCGTAACTATGCGCTATTCTATCAATTGCCCAGCAGTAATTTGTCTACTCACTGTTGATATGCTCATGAGAGAGATGCCTCCAGTGAACGCTATGGATCCAGGGTCCATTCACTTCATATTTACTAAAACCCTAAAATTAGTTCCTGCAACTTATTTTCATTTATTTTCCTTTGCCATTTATTTATCTATCACTATCAGAATTAATCCTTGCGATTAACAAGTACAAGGGGATTTACAACCCTCTTGCCCGCGTTGGGTGCAAGTATTTGTGTCTCTGTGTGTGTGCAGGTACTATTGATGTTTGTTTGCATGAGTCTCCTACTGGTTCGATAAACCTTGGCTCCTAACTGGGGGAAATACTGTTTGCTACTATACCTCATCACCCTTCCTCTTCAGGGAAACCCAACGCCTATCACAAGTAGCATTACACACATTATGGAAGCCCAAACTTGGGTAAAATTTTCTCTCTATGTCTATATGGTTAATTGAGATTCTGCCCTATTGTCACACAAATCCACATATGTTATTATACTATTGTTCTAGTACTTTGCTATACACCATCGGTAGTTGGCGGCGACTATTGGGATCTTCATGATATCAAATAGGATATATGGAATGATGTTGAGCATCAATATCCTCATCTTCATCGGCACCATTAACGCTTTCCAAAGGAACGGAGTTGCCCCGCCCCTACTCTCAAATGGATTTACACTAACAGCTCCAATCAAAGGGACAATCAGGCAATGCAATATGAAGCCTTGGGGCAAGGCAGGCCCCACATACAATAATTGCTCAGTGTGTTATAAGTGGGGAGGATATACACCAACCACGAGACTAGAAGGAATCTTTAAATGAGCAAGAAAGAGGTCCTACTTGCCTAAGAAAGGGACATCATGACCCCTATGGGCAGATGTCCCCATGTGTTTTAGCACCGCCAACTTGTCACGAGGGCTCAAGCACATGGGCCGATACCCCCTTTTGGTTGATCCCATGATCAACTAGGTCAGGATATGTCATGTCTTGGTGGATCTGGGCAACATGTTTAGGTATTTTGTGAGCAAACAACTTATGGGAATAAGAATCAACTAGCATAGGAAGGCAAAACAAGCATGACTTCAAGATTTTCAACACATAGAGAGGAAACTTGATATTATTGCAATATGTAAAAGCATATGTTCCCCTCTCATAATAATTTAAGTAGCATCATGAATGAATTGAACAATATAGCTATCACATAAAGCATTCTTTTCATGATCCACATGCATAAAAAAATTATTACTCTCCACATAAGCAAATTTATTCTCATGAATAGTAGTGGGAGAAAACTCAACAAAAGCTATCATGTGATACTTGACTAGAATAATCATACTGAGCATTAAAATCATGATGACAAGTTTCATGGATATCATTACTCTTTATAGCATACATGTCATCACCATAATAATCATAGATAGCAACTTTGTTGTCATAATCAATTGAAACCTCTTCCAAAATAGTGGATCCATCATTAAATAATGTCATGACCTCTCCAAATCCACTTTTATTATTATTCCAATAAGATTCAACACCCTCGAAAATAGTGGGATCATTATTACATAAAGTTGACACTCATCCAAACCCACTTTCATCATTGTAATCATCATAAATAAGAGACATGCAATCATCATAATAGATATTCTCATTAAAACTTGGGGGACTAAAAATATCATCTTCATCAAACATAGCATCCCCGACCTTATGGATTTGCATATCATTAGCATCATGGATATCCAAAGAATTCATACCAAGAACATTGCAATCATGCTCATCATTCAAAGATTTTGTGCCAAACATTTTATTGGATTCTTCTTCTATCAATTGAGCACAATTTTAATTTCCATCATTTTCAAGAAAGACATGATAAAGATGAATAATATGAGGCCACCTCAATTCCATTTTTTTTGTAGTTTTGTTTTATAAACCAAACTAGTGATAAAACAAGAAACTAAAAGATTCAACTACACGATCTTAAGATATACCTTCAAGCACTCACTTCCATGGCAATTGTGCTCAAAAAGAGCTTGATGTCTACTACACAACTTGTTCTTGTAGACTCGTGTTGGGCCTCCAAGTGCATAGTTTTGCAGCACAGTAGCAAATTTCTCTCAAGTGGATGACCTAAGGTTTATCAATCCGTGGGAGGCATAGGATGAAGATGGTCTCTGTTAAACAACCCTGCAACTAAATAATAAAAAGTCTCTTGTGTCCCCAACACACCAAATACAATGGTAAATTGTATAGGTGGACTAGTTTGATGAAGAGATGGTGATACAAGTGTAGTAATGATAGTAGACACTGATTTTTGTAATAGTAACAATAAAAAACAACAAGGTAGCAAGTAACAAAAGTGAGCACAAAAGGTATTGTAATGCTTGAAAATGAGGACTAGGGTCCGTACTTTGCTAGTGCAATCTCTCAACAATGCTAATATAATTGGATCATATAACCATCCCTTAACATGCAACGAAGAATCACTCCAAAGTTCTTATCTAGAAGAGAACATAAGAAGAAGTTGTTTGTAGGGTACAAAACCACCTCAAAGTTATCCTTTCCGATCGATCTATCAAGAGTTCATACTAAAATAACACCAAGTTATCCTTTCTGATCGATCTATCTAAGAGTTCGTACTAAAATAACACCATATGATACACATCAACCAACTCTAATGTCACCTACATACTCCAATGTCACCGCGAGTATCCGTGAGTTGATTATACGATATGCATCAAACAATTTCAGATTCATAATACTCAATCCAACACAAAGAACCTCAAAGAGTGCCCCATGATTTCTACCAGAGAAACAAAGACGAGAATGCGCATCAACCCCTATGCATAGATTACCCCAATGTCACCTCGGGACTCCGCGAGTTCAGTGCCAAAACACACATCAAGTGAATCAATATGATACCCCATTGTCACCATGGGTACTCATAGCAAGACATGCATCAAGTGTTCTCAAATCCATAAAAGTATTCAATCCAATAAGAACAAAATCTCAAATGGAAAACTCAATTCATCACAACAAGATAGAGAGGGGAAAACACCATATGATCCAACTACATTAACAAAGCACGCGATCCATCAAGATCGTGCCAAATCAAGAACACAAGAGAGAGAGAGAGAGAGAGAGAGAGAGAGAGAGAGAGAGAGATTAAACACATAGCCACTGGTACAAACCCTCAACCCCGAGGGTGGACTACTCCCTCCTCATCATGGTGGCCAGGGATAATGAAGATGGTCTCCGGTGATGATTTCCCCCTCCAGCAGGGTGCCGGAACGGGCTCCCAATTGGCTTTCCATGGCTACAGAGGCTTGCAGTGGTGAAACTTCCGATCTAGGGTTATTTCTGTGGGTT
>NC_041393.1:43100558-43115163 GCF_002162155.2 Triticum dicoccoides
ATATGACAGCCTGATTTTTTGCCCTTTCTTTTTCTTTTGTTTTTCCGAGGTTTTTGCCTGAGTTTTTCTTTTTCGTGGCTTTGTGGTCTGTAAACTGAAGAAGATGCCCTCTTCTTTGCTTCCAGAGTGGCTTGTCATATCCAAATCCTTCCCTAGACCCTGTCATTTCCATCCTAGCCCAAATCCCAATATTCTTTTATTGGGAATATTCCTTTTCTATTAAAGGAATAACTCAAATTGCCCTAGGTTGTGAAGCAACCTATATTTCCATCACTCCAAAAATTCCCAAATAATTCTATAAATTGTTTGGGTCATATCTTGAACAAATATGGCAAAACTATTCATTGCCATTTTCAAAAATAATTCCCCAATAATTATTCTTCATTTCTGTCTAGTGTGGTTATCTGTGAAGGAAGTGCCACCTATCTTTTATTGATTGCTCCCCATCTCCTTGGGCATGCTTATATGTCCAAATAATTGCCTCATGCAGAAGTTCAACTTTATTTGCCTAGCCAATATTCCTCAGCAATTTTTCAAAGTTTCTGTCAAACAGAAGCCATTGTGAAGGAAGTACTAGCTAGGGATATCCAAATGAGTTGTACTTTTGCACACTCCTTAATTTGATCATATTAATCCCCTCCACCTATTTGCAGCTCCATCCAATCATCTATGTGAGCACATGAGCAAATCTTTGATTCTGGCAATATTTCTAGGTTGTGAAGCAAGTGTATTTTATATTGCTTCAAAAATCCTGGTAAATTACCAGACCATTCTAATGCCCATAAAACATCTCTCCACCCATTTTGGCATCATTTCATTGATCCATTTGACCACCATAATTATTCTAGGTTTTTGTCCAGAGAAGATGTTTGTGAAGCAAGTACCATTTTGGCTTTGCCAAATGGTATGATACTTAGTGAGCATCTTCATATGACCAAATGACTTAGCTTTGCCCAATATTAGCCCAATTGAACACTCCATGTGAGTGCATCTTGTTGATCTTCATTTCTGGACCAAATATGCAGTTGTGAAGCAACTATGATTTATATTGGTCCATTTCCCCTCAAAACCTCCAGGACTATAGTCCTTCCTAGCCTAAACACCCCAGACAACTTCTTTGGCTTCAAGTAACTCCCTGGTGATCACATTGAGCTGGTAAAGTTTACTGCAGTAAACTTCAGAGCTCACTAACTATTTAACCAGAGTCTCTTTCACCAAGTTACCATCGTAGTTACAACTTACCCAGGAAGGACTTACCACTAGACAACGCTTGCCAGCTGTTTGCCTCCCGGACATGCCAGCACTGGTGGTGACCACTGTTTTGGCATGCCATGAGCGCGTCCAGTGGTTGTTCGTGCTGGACCCCCTCCCCCTCTCGTCGTCTTTGAGCTTGTGAGCATGTCCAGTGGCTTATTCTCCTCATCGCCGTTCCCCTGGATCCCTCTCCCCCTCCGTCCTCTTCCTCACCGATGCTCGCCGCCGAACGCCCACGAGAGCACAGTGCATTGGCCGTCGTATTCCTCCTTGGCCGCATCCTCCCTGCACCCCCTTGGCCTCCCCCGCCTCGTGATAGCTCTCCGCTATGCCTTCCCCGTCGTTTGCCCTCGAGCTCATGCATGCGAGCACGCGTTCGTGGCGCTGGCCACGCGTCCACGGCGACGCCAGCGCGGCTCCCTCTCGCCCGGCTATATATAGCCATCCCCCGAGCCTCCCAAGCTCACCATTGGCCTCCTGCACCTCCTCTAGCCCCGCCTAGCTTCTTCTCCGAGCTCGAGGAGCTCTCTGTGCCCCTCACAATCGCCATGGCCACCGCGAAGCTCGGCTCAAATTCGAGCTCCCCGGTCCCCTTCTCCACCCACTGATCTCACCCACATCCTCCCCATGCTTCGGTGACCCTCCCCAATCCTTCCCCTCGTCGCCAGAGTACCCCTAGCCGCGTGCCCCCAAGGTCAACCGCTGCCGCTGCCCTCGGCCCCGCCAGCCGCCGTCAACTCCAGGCCTCCCCAACGCCTGCTGCTGCTCCAGGAGGGAGCAACGCACCGTTCCGCGCCCGCCGGTAGTCCCAGCTCCACCGAGGACGGTCGGAGCTGCCTAGGCCATCGCCGGCGCTGCACGGCCTCGCCTCTCCCCTGATTCTGTCGAGAGGAAGAAGGAGATGGCCAGGTGGGGCGTTGACCTGGCCAGGCGGGCCCCGCGACCCCACCTGTCAGCCACAAGAGCCGGCCCCACCTCTACCCCTTTTGACCGGTCGTCGCCATGTCAGTGTAAGTGGAGACGTAATCCCCAAAATACGCTTTCACTTTTTCTATTCAGGCCCCTGTTTGAAAAGATTCTCATTACAGATGGGTCCCTCGCAGAAAAACGTCCATATCTTTTTAACCGTAGCTCCAAATGAGGAGATTCCAATGCTCACTTCTTTGTTTCGTCGAGCCCATTCTGTTGGTCATGCTCTCACTATGGTTTGACACTATGAAAATGACAACTATGCCCTTGCCCTTATTCATCCCCCTCCGAGAGAGAACGATTTCCGGTGATTCTTTCCGCGGCTTCACCGCACTTCTCCCCGGTGCCTTCTTCATCCCCAGGCAAGCCACAATACCCACTTGCATGATATTCATGCAGTAGCCATGGTTTTCAACTTGAATCTTTATTAAATGTTTGCTTGTTGAAAAGATGGTTATCGTTCTTCCCGTAATGTTTAGAGTTGCATGTTCACTGTTATGCTATGTTGTTCTATACTCTGTGATCATGTTATACCTGCTAGTATCTCCTTTCATATTATTATGATTGCTAGTGGTACATGTTGATGTTGGTGATGGTCGTGCTAGTCAGTATGCCATGTTCAGTGGATATGAGTTATTGTTGATATGATGGATGGTTACGTGATACCCTCATGGTGATGTTCATGTATTACAGTTGGCATCATGTCATTTTATCATAGCTCAGCATATTTGCATTCAAGTTTAACCGGATTAAATTGAACTTGAACAACTGTTGGCTGAGTCATGGTGTCGCTGAATCGATGCTGACCAGTGCAACCACGCTTACCGGTATGGGACGGTCCTAACTGGGTCTATTATTGTGCCTCTCGCCGGTGCCTCCAACGAGGGAAGGTTATGGGCATGCACTACCCCGATCAGGTAGGCGGACATAAGCCTTGTGTGCCCGGTTTTGATTTGATTTTGTGCAAGGATCCCAGAGTGGATCGGGCCACGACGGTGGTCGTTGTGTCTGGAGGTAGACATGGGGCCACCCAGGACTAGCCCAGTGGGGAGTGAGTCGGAGTGGCCGGGAGAGTGTCATGACAGTAGATCAGTTTTGTCGGAATGCCGTTGGTCCACCCGAATGGGTGTGCGAGGCCATGGGTTCTGTAGTGTGGGTACAGTGTACTAACATCTGTAGAGTGTATATTAAATCTATCGATAGTCACGCCCGCGGATTAGGGCCCAGGTCAAAAGTAGGTCACACCATGAGTCAACAGTAATAAGAATAATGTGCTTAATAACAATGAGATAAGTTGGTTGTGATCATTGTAAGGATCACGGGCCAAGTGTTGGCCGGGTTGTGATCGCTGTAAGGATCACGAGCCAAGAGTTGGTCGGGTTATGATCGCCGTAAGGATCACGGGCCAAGTGTTGGTCGGGTTGTGATCGCCGTAAGGATCACAATGGTATGGAGGATACCAAGTTGTTGTATATTCGTGATGTTGTGCGAGAGTCGTGGGTAAAGATCAAGCTCCTTGTGGTCATTTAATGATTGCTACGGTATTGTTTATACCAAGCTTGATTTGATCTTGAGATGATCGTGTGATGTCCGAGGTTGGTAAGTGATGCATGTGATTGGTTAGGAGGTAACCTGGGCGGTATAAGTGGTGCATGTAGTGACATCATGTTGCATGCTAGTATTGTCAGATTAATATGTTCATGTTGTGTTAGCTGTATCATGTTTATGTTGGTCATGCCATGTTATTCGGATGAGATCATGTTAATTCTTGTTTAACCTGTAATTGCCATGTTGTTGTCTATCTTGAATGCTTCTGGTTATTGTGAGCTTGCAAGTACATTCAGTGTATTGACCTGGCATGTCATGCCAGTTTGCAGGTCATGCCAGATTTGATTGCCTGCTTATCATGGTTTCCGTTCGTGCGAGCTAGGATAAGTGTTCCAGCCAGAGTCCCTGCGGAGTGGAGTTCACCACCGTCGCCGTTGTTCAGCTGCTAGAGTTCTTCCGCTTCATTGTGTTGTTCTGCTACTTGCATAGAGCAACGGTGGATGGCGTAGTGTTGTCGTACCAATGTTATTCATTGTAATATCGGAAACCTTGTACTCATATTCGTGTAATAATAGAAAGCCGGTTTGTTCTATGCTAAGAAGTGTCGTATTCCAGAAGACTTCTCCTCAATCTTTGGGCTGGAATACGGAGCGTTCTGGTTTTCTCTGACCCGGGGTGCCACAGGCTTGGTATCAGAGCAAGTCTGGCTGTAGGACGCCCTAGACCGCGCTAGACAGCGGTAGTATAGACCCCAGTTGGTTTGTTGAACTTGATTGCTGCATTTGTTTGTCGCATAGCATGCATATAGATTATTATTTAGTTGCTAACGATTTATCTGGTGAGTGTACCTGGCATCGGTTTGGATCCACTACAGCTCAACCTTTGCATTTCTCTAGTTCCTTTTTCTTTCGGTGTTTGGTGTCATTTCTGTCCCAGCAGAGTGATGCCAAGTGATCTCGACACTGTTTGCAAAAATGATGCTCAGGTATCGCACCGATGTCTTTCTTTCAGTCCCGTCTATCATTTCGGTGATGGACATGCGTCTATACTGGATCGTTCTTTTATTTTGTCGTGTTGGCAACCCTTAATGATCTTAGTTATCAAGGAAGGGCAATGTTAGTAGCCTCAGTTTTTCCCCGCAATCCTACTTCTTGGACGAGTACGGATCTTTTTCCGTCCACTTGATAATGATGTGGTTGCGACCTTCGTGTCCTGCTGCATGATTATCGAGTACGTCCTTACCTCCGAGCTAGTTCAAGTTGCCACCTGGCTAAGCTAGCACTTGGTGTAGCGATGTTTACACCAATTCTTCCACACACTTATTCGTCCTCATGCACATCGTCACAGCATGCTAGATCGTAGTACCGGAGATTCCGCGAAATTTGTGTGCTTAAGTAGGCATGCATATTGTGTGACTAGCAGTAATATGTGATGATTGCTTGATTTATTATATTATTAGAATGCTTGTGTGCTTTTGTTTTAGTCGTTTCTGTTGTTCCTTTCTTTGGGCCTTTAGTGTTACAAATTTTCCCCCTATTAAAGTTGCTCGTCAGCCGACACTGGACCCGAAGAGTCAGCAAGAAATGCATATATTTGGAAATTCAGCTAAACAAAATGGAGTTATCAGTTGACTGTAGTGAAATTGGGAATATCTTGTTGGGATGCAAAAGAAATCCTGGATGGACCGTCAGTATCAAGTTTGCATTAGCGTGCACTCATCACAACAAAATGATTAAATCAATAAGAAGATAAATTGTGTGCAAGGTTGACAGAATATTATCAAAGGTATGGCCAAATACAAGTTTAATTTTTCGTTGAGGATGATTTTGGAACTCGATGTACTTGGAAGCAAGCAAAAATAGGACATATACTCAGAATGGAGAATAGTCCTGCAAAACCCCGTTTCATGCAAGAAGTCAATAGCAAAAATATTCAGATGGTTATATATGTGGAAATCGGTCCGCATATCACAATAAGAAGCTTCTGGTGGAAGCAACCCAATCTTCCCTCGCAAGATACCAGAGAAGCTTCCAAGGCAAGATGCATCTATCTTCCTTAGTACGATACATGGATGACTTCTTGCGCAAGGTCTGCCTTCTTTAGTAAGAAACCGCAAAAGCTTCCAGCATAAGGTACTGAGTCTTTCCCCAGCAAAGTCTTTAAGGGGGTAAGTTTCTGAAGCACGATACCCAGTCTTCTTCAGCAAGCTATCCGATGAAAGTTTTGAGCACAAGCTAGCAAATATTCCTCAGTAAGACATTGGTACAAGGTAGTACGCTGTGAATTGACAGCATATGGCAGTGAATCCCAAGAATCAGACCCGCAACATTTTGGTCAGAATCAAGAATCAGTCAGAATACACGTCTGTCTCGGAATCAGGTCTATGCAATGAGCATACCACCAAGATCTTACAAGTCACTCAGATGAGGATCTGACAACCATGTGAGGATGGTTACGAGAATAAAGCCAGTATACACCGCAGTGTGACAAAGGATTATGAGGATTGACGACATCAATGAGCTCAATACAAATACTGGTGAACTACGAAATGATCCTGATGAGCCCTTGTACCCTTTCCTCCAATGACGGCACCATGCCTGTGATCTGAGCTGTGTCTAGCTATCCGCGGTGGATGCCTATTTTTGTTTCTCTCTTCAACAACTGTCACGGGTCTGAGCTGCTTTTCGGCTGTCTCGTACAGCTGTTGAGTTTCTTTTTGTGACAGTAGCCCTATAGCTGCTTTCTAGCTATTTTAGGGAGTTGCCACCTTCTTATCGACCCGGTCTCATGCTCTGAGCTTCTTTTCGGCCGTCCTGAGCCATGGTTGAGCTATTTCAGTAATGTCCCAGATCTGAGTTGTAAAAACCGTTCTGGTGGCTACTGATTTATTTTCCGATTTCTTGCAAGGGTTTCGGATGATCATTTCCCCAACGATCAGAACTTGAGAGGTGTTGAACCTGCCATTTAATGGGTTACCTTATCAGAAAAATCTGATCATCATTACATGAAAGGTTGTCAGTGTCGGGTGGCACACCCAGTGGAAATCACATTTGGATTTGTGAGACGGACATATATTTCAGTCGTGATAATCAAATCACACTCAGCTAGTCAGCAGATCTAAAAAGAAATTGGAGCCTATATAAGCATGAGCAAGCAAGGTAAGATCTGTCAGAATGTGGATATAGTGAATCAAACCACCCACGGCCAGTCATATAAAAATTTAGTGGGAACAACAATAAAGGAAAAAGGATACCCGAGTTGGAAACGGTTTCCTTAAGTCAGAATATTCATACTTGTTCCCTGAGCAACCAAATCTCGAGAATGAGATTTCTTTAAGGGGGTAAGGTTTGTGACAGCCTGATTTTTGGCCATTTCTTTTTCTTTTGTTTTTCCGAGGTTTTTGCCTGAGTTTTTCTTTTTCGTTGCTTTGTGGTCTGGAAACTGAAGAAGATGCCCTCTTCTTTGCTTCCAGAGTGGCTTGTCATATCCAAATCCTTCCCTAGACCCTGTCGTTTCCATCCTAGCCCAAATCCCAATATTCTTTTTATTGGGAATATTCCTTTTCTATTAAAGGAATAACTCAAATTGCCCTAGGTTGTGAAGCAACCTATATTTCCATCACTCCAAAAATTCCCAAATAATTCTCATAAATTGTTTGGGTCATATCTTGATCAAATATTGCAAAACTTTTCATTGCCATGTTCAAAAATATTTCTCGAATAATTATTCTTCATTTCTGTCCAGTATGGTTTTCTGTGAAGGAAGTGCAACCTATCTTTTCTTGATTGATCCCCATCTCCTTGGGCATGCTTATATGTCCAAATAATTTCCTCATGCACAAATTCAACTTTATTTGCCTAGCCAATCTTCCTCAGCAATTTTTCAAAGTTTCTGTCAAACAAAAGCCATTGTGAAGGAAGTACTAGCTAGGGATATGCAAATGAGTTGTACTTTTGCACACTCCTTAATGTGCTCATATTAATCCCCTCCACCTATTTGAAGCCCCATCCAATCATCTATGTGAGCATAGGAGGAAATCTTTGATTCTGGCAATATTTTCAAGTTGTGAAGCAAGTGTATTTTATATTGCTTCAAAAATCCTGGTAAATTACCAGATCATTCTTATGCCCATAAAAAATCTATCCACCCATTTTGGCATCATTTCATTGATCCATTTGACCACCATAATTATTCCAGGTTTCTGTCCAGAGAAGATGTTTGTGAAGCAAGTACCATTTTGGCTTTGCCAAATGGTATGATACTTGGTGAGCATCTTCATATGACCAAATGACTCAGCTTTGCCCAATATTAGCCCAATTGAACACTCCATGTGAGTGCATCTTGTTGATCTTCATTTCTGGACCAAATATGTAGTTGTGTAGCAACTATGATTTATATTGGTCCATTTCCCCTCAAAACCTCCAGGACTGTAGTCCTTCCTAGCCTAAACACCCCAGACAACTTCTTTGGCTTCAAGTAACTCCCTGGTGATCACATTGAGCTGGTAAAGTTTACTACAATAAACTTCAGAGCTCACTAACTATTTAACCAAAGTCTCTTTCACCAAGTTACCACCGTACTTACAACTTACCCAGGAAGGACTTACCACTAGACAATGTTTGCCAGCTGTTTGCCTCCCGGACATGCCAGCACTGGTGGTGACCATCGTTTTGGCATGCCATGAGCGCGTCCAGTGGCTGTTTATGCTGGACCCCCTCCCCCTCTCGTCGTTTTTGAGCTTGTGAGCATGTCCAGTGGCTTCTTCTCCTCGTCGCCGTTCCCCTGGACCCCTCTCCCCCTTCGTCCTCTTCCTCACCAACGACCGCCGCCGAACGCCCATGAGAGCAAAGTGCACCAGCCGTCGTATTCCTCCTCGGCTGCATCCTCCCTGCGCCCCCTTGGCCTCCTCTACCCCATGATATCTCTCCCCTGTGCCCTCCCCATCGTTTGCCCCCGAGCTCATGCATGCGAGCACGCATCCGTGGCGCCGGCCACGCATCCACGGCCATGCCAGCGCGACTCCCTCTCGCCCGGCTATATATAGCCATCCCCCGCGCCTCCCAAGCTCACCATTGGCCTCCTGCACCTCCTATAGCCCCGCCTAGCTTCTTCCTCGAGCTCGAGGAGCTCTATGTGCCCCTCACCATCGCCATGGCCGCCGCGAAGCTCGGTTGAAATTCGAGCTCCCCGGTCCCCTTCTCCACCCACTGGCCTCACCCACGTCCTCCCCATGCTCCGGTGACCCTCCCCAATCCTTCCCCTCGTCGCCGGAGTACCCTTAGTCACGTGCCCCCAAGGTCAATCGCCGCCGCTGCCCACGGCCCCGCCAGGCGCCGTCAACTCCAGGCCTCCCCAGCGCCTGCTGCTGCTCCAGGAGGGAGCAGCACTCTGTTCCGCGCCCGCCGGTGGTCCCGGCTCCACCGGGGACGGCCGAAGCTGCCCAGGCCATCACTGGTGCCGCACGGCCTCACCTCTCCCCTGATTCTGTCGAGAGGAAGGAGATGGCCAGGTGGGGCGTTGACCTGGCTAGGCGGGCCCCGCGACCCCACCTGTCAGCCACACAAGCCGGCCCCGCCTTTGCCCCTTTTGATCGGTCGTCGCCACATCAGCGTAAGTGGAGACGTGATCCCCAAAATACGCTTTCACTTTTTCTGTTCAGGCCCCTGTTTGAAAAGATTTTCATTACAGATGGGTCCCTGACAGAAAAATGTCCGTGTCTTTTTCACCGTAGCTCTAAATGAGGTGATTCCAACGCTGACTTCTTTGTTTTGTCGATCCCATTATGTTGGTCATGCTTTCACTGTGGTTTGACATTGTGAAAATGACCACTATGCCCTTGCCCTTATTCAGCCCCCTCCGAGAGAGAACGATTTCCGGTGATTCTTTCCGCGGCTTCACCGCACTTCTCCCCGGTGCCTTCTTCATCCCCAGGCAAGCCACAATTTACACTTGCATGATATTCATTCAGTAGCCATGGTTTTCAACTTGAATCTTTATTAAATGTTTGCTTGTTGAAAAGATGGTTATCGTTGTTCCGGTAATGTTTAGAGTTGCATGTTCACTGTTATGCTATGTTGTTCTATACTCTGTGATCATGTTATACCTACGAGTATGTCCTTTCATATGATTATGATTGCTAGTGGTACATGTTGATGTTGGTGATGGTCGTGCTAGTCAGTATGCCATGTTCAGTGGATATGAGTTATTGTTGATATGATGGATGGTTATGTGATACCCTCATTGTGATGTTGATATCATGTTCATGTATTATAGTTGGCATCATGTTATTTTATCATGGCTCAGCATATTTGCATTCAAGTTTTACCGGATTAAATTGAACTTGAACAACTGTTGGCTGAGTCATGGTGTCGCTGAATCGATGCTGACCAGTGCAACTACGCTTACCGGTATGGGACGGTCCTAAATGGGTCTATTGTTGTGCCTCTCGCCGGTGCCTCCAACGAGGGAAGGTTATGGGCATGCGCTACCCAGATCAGGTAGGCGGACATAAGCCTTGTGTGCCCGGTTTTGATTTGATTTTGCGCAAGGATCCCAGAGTGGATCGGGCCACGACGGTGGTCGTTGTGTCTGGAGGTAGACACGGGGCCACCCAGGACTAGACCAGTGGGGAGTGATTCAGAGTGGCCGGGAGAGTGTCATGACAGTAGATCAGTTTTGTCGGAACGTCGTTGGTCCACCCGAATGGGAGTGCGAGGCCATGGGTTCCGTAGTGTGGGTACAGTGTACTAACCTTTGAAGAGTGTATATTAAATCTATCGATAGCCGCGCCCGTGGATTAGGGCCCAGGTCGAAAGTAGGTTACACCATGAGTCAACAGTAATAAGAATAATGTGCTTAATAACAATGAGATAAGTTGGTTGTGATCATCGTAAGGATCACGGGCCACGTGTTGGTCGGGTTGTGATCGCCGTAAGGATCATGAGCCAAGAGTTGGTCGGGTTATGATCGCCGTAAGGATCACGGGCCAAGTGTTGGTCGGGTTCTAATCGCCGTAAGGATCGCAATGGTATCGAGGATACCGAGTTGTTTTTATATTCGTGGTGTTGTGCAAGAGTCGTGGGTAAAGATCAAGCTCCTTGTGGTCATTTAATGATTGCTACGATATTGTTTGTACCAAGCTTGATTTGATCCTGAGATGATCGTGTGATGTCCGAGGTTGGTAAGTGATGCATGTGATTGGTTACGAGGTAACCCGAGCGGTATAAGTGGTGCATGTAGTGATATCATGTTGCATGCTAGTGTTGTCGGATTAATATGTTCATGTTGTGTTAGTTGTATCATGTTTTTGTTGGTCATGCCATGTTATTCGAATGAGATCATGTTAATTCTTGTTTAACCTGCAATTGCCATGCTTTTGTCTGTCTTGAATGCTTCTGGTTATTGTGAGCTTGCAAGTACATTCAATGTACTGACCTGGCATGTCATGCCAGTTTGCAGGTCATGCCGGATTTGATTGCCTACTTGTCGTGGTTTCCGTTCGTGCGAGTTAGGATAAGCGTTCCAGCCAGAGTCCCTGCGGAGTGGAGTTCACCACCGTCGCCGTTGTTCCGCTGCTAGAGTTCTTCCGCTGCATTGTGTTGTTCTGCTGCTTACATAGAGCAACAGTGGATGGCGTAGTATCGCCGTACCGATGTTATTCATTGTAATATCAGAAACCTTCTACTCATATTCGTGTAATAATAGAAAGTTGGTTTGTTCTATACTAAGCAGTGTCGTATTCCAGAAGACTTCTCCTCGATCTCTGGGCTGGAATACGGGCGTTTCGGTTTTCTCTGAGCCAAGGTGCCACACTCTAATTCCACATGCAAACTGGATGCATTAAACAAGGCATAAGACAGACAAGCGATATGATAGCTGCTCATCGTTTGGAAGAAGAATTAACCTCATAGGAATTTAGAGTTCTGGCAATTGTTGCAAAATTCCTTTGTTCCAAATAAAGAGTAGCATAGTTTTGTACTACTGGTTACCCTTGAGATTGGCATTATTTCGTTTTTACCAATCAGATGTGTGCAATATGACCATGAAAATTTCATAACTATATTATCACAAAGTATGATCCAATTACAAAAGCATCAGAGTAGCTAAGCTGGAGATAGGATAAAAGCTGAGCATTTGGATCTTGTAGTGAAAACATAACACTTGGAGCGAGCTAAGACCTAAAAAGTTAAACGACCTGGAGCAGAAAGCTAAGCCTTGGCAGCGACCTAAGAGCGGAAAGCTAAGCATTTGGACCGAACTAGGAGCGAAAAGCTAAGCATTTGGAAATACTAGGAAAAAATAAGCATTTGGAGCTAGGAGCGAAAAGCTAGGAATTGAAGCTGGCTCTTATTTGGAAACAAGAATCTGGTGTTGAATCTTTGGTACTTTTGTTTGGTGGGCATCCTGGATCACTTGATCCATTCGGACCACCTCTTGGAGCCTATTTGTCCTCCTTTTTGTAGTCGGCTAGAAATGTTCCAATGACCACCTGTGAACAAAAAATCAAAGTATTAAGACAAAGCACAAGGTTCTCACTAGCAATAGATGTGTATTTTGTAAAGCTATGTCATTGTCCAAATAAGCTACATATAAAGAGAAACATATAGTGATTTTACATATAGGACTATTAATATGTATAGAATGTAAATTATATGGCGGAACATTGGTTTCACAGTTTTCCAAATGTAGGAAGCACATATAGCCTTTAGTTACTTCAAAAAAGAGAGCAAGATGCAGTGAGAGCTATTAACATACTATAATATAAAGATCTTTGTCTTTTAGAAGCATGTTACTCCCAGTGAAAGATGGTAACCTGAACAGGTGAAGCTGCAATCAGAGGTCCTGCTGACCCACCGCCGATGACGCGGCCATCGGGACTGGCAAACGAAATACCCAATTCACCCTTTCGAGTGCTCAGTCCATTAGTTTTGGATGGCACATACAAGCCAGACAAAGAGAGGATCTGAAAACAACCCTGCACATTGACTGCACATAATTAGATATTGTTCAGATTTGGAAACATATCTAGAGGTCAAACAACAACATTTCCCTTACAGAACACCAGAGCCATAAAACAATGTGTTTTGATTGTACTATGCTGGTAACGAAAATAATTATTTGAAAATCTAACTAATGACCCACATTTCATTTTTTTTCCTTAGTGTTCTCTAGTTTGGACAGACCTTAAGTACATTTCTAAAGCACAACAGCAAAAAGGGATTTCTAATGTACAGTTTCCAAGCTAAAACAATGGAGCGAACCTGATAAACGACTCTTTCATGAGGAGAATTTGCCTGCCGCAGTGTCACATTGCGCACAACACCATTGGCAGAGAAGATATGAACTGCCAACCCATTCCCACAATAGGAGAGGACTTTTGTTGTTACATCCTGAAACCATGAATCCATTATTAGCATCTTTTTTAAAGGAACCATTTCAATTAGATATTTTGATAGCTAGTATCTAGATAGAGTACTATGATAAATTGTTGTTAGAGCACTGCTGAGCATAATCAGGGAGGACAAATTACCTCTCCACCTTGGACTGTGATAACCTGTGGAATTAATCCAGTCGCAGCAGGACCTACAAAAAAATCCATTTCAGTTTAGAACGGGAAATGTACTTAATGTTGGCAAACTGAATATAACATTGCCTGAACTAAACTAACATGTAACATCCTACAGATATAATTTCAAAGCTCCGGTCATACTTCTGGAGGGAATAACAACACAATATGAATGATTGAAATGAAATAACACCTAAATGATATTTTAATATTTTTAATACATCCACAAAAAAAGCTCTGTTTTTATGACAAACATGTGGCAACCCTTACTGAATAGTCGACATGGATAATCCCATGCTTGTCAGACTCTGGTCAACCTGCGGTGGTCATTTGTATATACGAGTATTAGGACTAAAATACCACCATATCCATCTATGCACCTTTTGCTACTCTACTTGCGATGATGGCACGAGCTCTAAGCCTCTAAGTGCAAGCAAGAACACTATATACCTGCTACTGCCATCTGTCGCTGCTTCTTGCTGGCCATGGAGCTCGGCGGCCATACCCTCGTCTGCTTAACTGGATGTGTTCCATGCTCTACAGGTGGTGGTGGTGGTGGTAGGGGTGGTAGTGGTGATGGCAGTGCTAGTGGCGCATGGGGGCTCCCAACGCCCAGGTGCAATCCCAACATGGAGCTCGAGGGTAGAGCAGGTGTCGGGGGAGCAGCGGCACCAGTAGGATATGGCGTCGGGAAGATAGCTGGCGGCATGGTGCCATCCGGGGCGTACTTTCGCGGGCGGCCACGCTTCCTCTTGGGTGGGTTGGAGCTCACACCCATGGCGTGCGCGTGCTCAGTGCCGGTCACGGATCCCGACGGGCGTGCGGAGTAGGAAGCTCCACCTTGGTGGGCAACTACGGTCAGGTGGGCGCCAACGATGGGTTGTGGCTGATGCAGGAGTGGGCTCCTGCTCATGCCTGTGCCATACTTCTTCTCACCCGTTTCAGACGACATGGTTCCTTTCATTTCGCCTCAGAAGAACAAGACCAACACAAAAAAACACGCAAACAAACAGAAAGCTCCCCTCCAAGTGACCGTGCAAGCTACTCCATCCCTAGAACACGAGAAATACTAGCGATTAACACAACAATTAGCCTCCAAATCCCTCATGTATTTCCATGAACTACTCAAAAATTGAACAAACCTATTCAAGAAGATTGACTTCAAAGATTTTTTTTTAAAATTGAAGTCTACAACAAAAGAAGAGGCACAAGAGGATTCAGAGGACAAAAGGATATGCATAATCCCATTGCTTATATAGGGCAGGGGTG
>NC_041393.1:43115468-43137314 GCF_002162155.2 Triticum dicoccoides
TGACATTACAGTTTATGATTATCATGTAGTCCAGGGGGCCTAGTGCATTATTTCTAAGAAGATATTTTGTTTTCGATCTATTACGTGGTATTTTATTTTTCGGATGCCTACATATGTATCAACTATGTGTATCCTTAGAATTTTTTTGAATTTTCTTGAGTGTTCGTCGTGGATGTATTCAGATGATGTGCTTTTTTTCTGCCCAATTTTTCCCCATTTAATGTGTGCCATTTTTTATATTTATAATCATTTTATTTTCATTTTTGCAATGTTTGGATTTTATTTATTGTCACGCCATCTTTGGATTTTTTTTCTTTCTATTTTCACTTTTTGTTGTGTCATATTCAGATTTTTATTTATTCATATTTCATCTTTGGACCTTTCATTTAATGTTATTACATTCATGGAATTTCAGGTAATGTTATGCCATTTTGGAATTCATCTAATGATATGCCATTTATAAATTTTCATTTAATGATATGCCATTTATAAATTTTATTTAATGTTATGCCAACTTTGGAATTCATTTAATGATATGCCATTTATAAATTTCATTTCGTGCAATGCGGTCTTTGGAATTTCATTTAATATTATGATTTATTTGGATTTTAATTATTGTAGGGCCATCTTTGGTAAAATATTAAATTGTTTGTTATTTTAATTTATTGTTGTGTCATATTTAGATTTTATATATTGATGTGCCATATTTAGATTTTTCACTTAATGTTATGCCCTCTATGGAATTGCATTTAATGTGATGCCATGTATGGAATTTCATTCAATGTTATGCCATCTATGGATTTCATTTATTGTTATGCCATATTTGGAATTCATTTTATGATATGCCATTTATAAATGTTAATTTAATGTTCTCCCATCTTTGGAATCTCATTAATGTTATGCCATGTTTGGTTTTTATCTACTATTATCTCATCTTTGGATTTTAATTTAATTTCTTTTTTTTGTAGGTCAATGTCATATTGTCTTTGGTTTTCATTTCTTATGATCCTATCTTCAGATTTTCATTCATGGTTGTGCCATCTTTGGATTTCAATGTATCCATGTTTTGAGTCTATCGAGCTTTTCAAATGAATCATCTTTGGATATACAATGGGTAAGGATAGATTGGAGGGGTTTGGTAACTGTGCACTCGCACCAATGTTAGAGATGAGATGGTTTGGCTTACGGTTGATCAGATTTTTTTCATAGTAATTGCATCTTCGTTGACTAAAATACACGGTATTGGTAAGACCACACTAAAAATTGCAAAACAGGCTAGGAGAAGACAAGTGTAGCAAAAATTTTGCAGGAAAAACTCTAAGGAAAAATACAGTTAGGGGCCTAGGGTCCTTTCACACACGAAATTCTACTACTACCACCAACCTTTATCTTCGTGGAGGTGCTCACTGGAAGAGAAGCGAAGCCTCCACCATTGCCAAAATTAGGGAAGTACCATCACTAATGAGGCTTTGAGAGACCAAGAATAGGCACACCACAAGAAATGATGCACATGTCACTATGACACACATGTTGGGGACCAACCAATGTTAACCTGGATCGGGAACAACCGCATCTCGTGGATGATATAGTGGAATATTACTAGATCCATCTTGTTTAAACTACCGCCCCTATCCAAATCCATGATTGATTTTTCTCACTTGCTAGTCTCTTAGAGGCAAAAAAATTCCATTAACAAAAGGGAAAAAATCCCGTTGCCCGGAGTAGACGATGAGCCGAGCAGGCAACCAGATCTTCAACATCATTATGATGAGGAAGAACCTAGGCAAAATTATCAGACACCCTAATTGCTTCCATGCTACAAAACAAAACCTAAGGATTCCTCCCTATACTTGCGAGAAGAGATACATGGTCCCCCTCCCCCTTTGGTCGTCAGAAGGTCGATGCCAGGGATAGAACCAGGATCTTGGTGGAATTTTCCAAGGGGTAAACTCCTTATCACATTTTCTCTGGGGGCGGGGGCAAAAGAGTGAACCCGAGTTTTCATGACTAGAAATGTATGAAGGAAAGCACGACATGATCTCACCCAATGGATCGCCGGTGCAATTGGTTGTATTGTCAACATCGACATTCGAAGTTTTAAAAGATTGAAAACAATGTATGGAAACCCAAAAAAATGCAAGAATTGGATTTGGTATGTTTTCTAGTGCTCTAGAAAACCCTCTATGACAGACCTATTTTACTTATTCATCATCCTCGAATTTACTCTTCAACACCTATATGAAAGGCCATCACAATAAAGATTATATGAACACAAAGATGAAAAGAATAGTAGTGAACTCACTGAGTTTGTGGTTGTCGAAGAGACTAGAGGCGTTGTCCTTTAACTCCATAATATGTTCATCATTAATCTAATCCGCCATGGGATTAGCCATCTTAGACTCAAATACTTAATCATCACCAAGTTGATCCTCCATGAACTCATGAATCGGATCTCCGCGACTATCTGGCATGTGGTCGTAACCCTGTGCTCGCAACCATGGTTGTAGGTTGACCTACTTAGCACTAACATAATAAACTAACAAAGTGGATCCTTTGAAAATTCGATGAAGAAGTGAGTTCACTACAACTTTGATAACAGTGGAGGTGATGTCATGGATAGGCACGAGATTAGATACTACATAGAGAAGGGAAAGTTTGTGATGAGGCTTGAGGGGAGAGGCTAGGTTTGAGGAAGCATCGAGGGGTAAGGGGAAAGGCTTTTTATAGTGCTTGGTATGCGGTGGTGTCAATTAATTTTTTTGAGAAATACTAAATATATGACACGGTCCTATGGTTGTAATGCGGAATCCAACACGAGTTTTGTGTCGACTCCCCAATGGGTAGTTGGGTCTGACATTGCGTCATGTGCGTGATAAGTTTCATGACTGTTGCTCATATGCCAATTTGGGCCTTCCTCACAGCACTCACGGCCCAAGCAAGTCAACCAAACTCATGATCCAGTTCCTCGAGGAGTTCTGGCCCAAAAATATAAATGACCAAAAGAACTACCTTTGAAGACCATCAATAAAGGAGAAACCAGGTTCTGCCAAGCCTAGAGATCATAAGAGGAAGGTAAGGACCAACCGAATGAAGGTGAAGTCGTATCCGACTAGGATACACAAGGGAGGAAGGCATCTGAACCGACCCAAGGATGGGTATAAATACCAGAGTACCAAGACTAGGAGGGACAACTTCTACTTTTACATCCAAGAGGATGGAGTCGAAGACCTAGTTTAGACCTAGATTAGATCCAATCATGGACACACCCCGTCGAATCGGCCACTAAAATTTCTAGCGACTTAGTGTACAAGTTGTTGGACGCCCACATTATACTCGTTGATATCTGCAATTCCAAACAAGAAGGACTAGGGTTGTTACTTGATACGTCTCCAACGTATCTATAATATTTCACTATTTCATGCTATTATATTATCAATCTTGTATACTTTATATGCCATTTTATGTAATTTTTGGGAACAAACCTATTAACTCAGTGCCCAGTGCCAGTTCCTGTTTTTGCCTATTTCTTTGTTTGACAGATTAACCATACCAAACGAAGTCCAAACACGGTGAAACTTTACAGTGATTTTTTCTGGACCAGAAGAGACCCTAGAAACTTCGGGGTGTAGAAGACCTACAAGTGAACCACAAGCTCACATGCACTCCCCCAGCGCCACCTGAGCTTGTGGGCCCCTTGGAGGTCTCCCTGGCCTAATTCCAGTGCTATAAATTTCCTAAATTCAAGAAACCCCAAGAGTGAGATCCGAAACAATTTTATTGCCACCGCAAGCCTCTATTCTTCCGTGATCCCATCTGGAGGCCTCCGACAGTACTCTGCCAAAGGGTGAATTGATCACGGAGGCCATCTTCATCAACCTTGCTGCCTCCATGATGATGTGTGAGTAGTCCCACAGGACCTACGGGTCCAGAGCAGTAGCTAGGTCTCTCTCTCTCTCTCTCTCTCTCTCTCTCTCTCTCTCTCTCTCTCTCTCTCTCTAACCTTCCATACAATGATCTCTTTGGCGATCCATTCGATGTAATCTTTGCGGTGTGTTTGTTGGGATCCGATGAATTGTGGGTTTATGATCAGATTATTCATTGAAAGTAATTGAGTCTTTTTTTAGATTTATTATGTGTGATTTTATAGCCTTGTATTTCTCTCTGATCTATCTATATTGTTGGCCAATTAGTTTGATTTATCTTTAGTGGGAGAGGTGCTTGATAGTAGGTTCAATTTTGTGATGTCCTTATTCTGCGATAGGAGGAGTTGCAAGGCACGTATTTGTATTGTTGCTAATAAGGGTAAAACAACAGGGTTCGAACATATTATTTGGTCTTACTTTGTTTGTATTATGTCATCATGCTCCAAGCATCACTCTGTTTGTTATGAACTTAATAACTTAAGATGCATGCTGGATATTGGTCTAGAGGTGGAGTAATAGTAGTAGATGCAGATGGATGTCGATCTCCTTGTCTCAGATGTAATGCCTATATATTGATGATGCCATGAATATCATCATAACTATGCACTATTCTTTGAATTGCCCAACATTTATTTGTCTAACCAGGGTTGTTATACTCATGAGAAAGATGCCTCTAGTGAACTCTTTGGTCTTAATATTTACTAAAACCCTAAAGTCAGTTGCCATTGTTTATTTTCTTTTGCAATACATCAATCTATCACTACCAGAATTAATCCTTGCAATTAAGGAGTACAAAGGGATTCACAACCCTTTTGCCCAAGTTGGGTGCAAGTATTTGTTGTGTGTGTAGGGACTGTTGATGTTTTTTTGTGTGAGTCTCCTACTGGTTCGATAAACCTTGGTTCTTATCTGGGGAAATGTTGTTTGCTACTATAGTACATCACCCTTCCTCTTTGGGGGAATCCCAACACCTATCACAAGTAGCATTACTCACATTGTGGTTGCCCAAACCTGGGTAAAATTGTCTCTCTATGTCTATGTGGTTACTTGAGGTTCTGTCCTACTATCACGCAAATCCACATACGTTATTGTACTATGTTCTGGTACTTTGCAATGCACTGTCGTCAGTTGGCGCCGACTATTGGGACCTTCATGATATCAAATCGGATGTGTGGAATGATGCTGGAAGCATCAATACCCTCATCTTCATCAGCACCATTGATGCCTTCCAAAGGAACGGAGTTGCCTCACCCCTACCCTCAAATGGATTTACACCTAACACCTCCGATCAAAGGGGTGATCGGGCAATGCAAGATGAAGCCTCGAGGGAAGGTAGCCACCACATACAGCTCGGTGTGTCATAAGTGAGGAGGATATACACCAACCACTAGACTAGGAGGGATCTTAAAGTGAGCAAGAAGGATGTACTACTTTCCTAAGAAAGGGCCATCACGACCTATGGGTAGATGTCCCCATGTGTTTCAGCACCGCTGACTTGTCACGAGGGCTAAAGCACCTGGGTCGATACCCCCTTTTGGTTGATCCATGATTAACTAGGTCAGGATGTGCCATGTCCTCGTGGATCATGGCAGCTTGTTTAGCATCATCACCACCAAGACATTGGAGAAGAAGAGGGTACCACCAAGCTATACATAAGTTGGTCTTAGGACCATTCTACAGGAAAGTACCAGAGGGTTTCCACAAACTCGTGGGTCAAATCAACTTGACCTTCATCTGAATGAGTTCATATTCAGAATGGAAGTATGTACTTTGAAGTCATGACCGGCCCGCCATAGTTGCAGCAATTCATGGAAATCCACAGCTACATTCACACGTTGATGAAAATTCCAGAACTGGTCGGGCTGATTTGGATCATAGGTCCCTATAACAAGTCATCAATGTGAAAGGCAGGCACTCGATTTAGCAGAACACCCACAAAGACAGAGCCATGGCCCTGATGCTGCCTTTGAAGATATTGAGGACTCTTTCTACAAAACCACAGCTCATCATACAATCCTTGTCATGTCTAACTATATGACGAGGTTAAGGAAATCCCTCTCAGGAAGGACATCTGTATAGGACAATCAGGATACGGGCCAACGTGACACCCAAACTTGAAGATGAGTTGATCACCTTCCTTCGGGAAAACACTGGTGATTTCGGTTGGGAGACTTCCGATCCTAGTGAAATAGCTAAGCATCAACTCAATGTGGACAAAAACTAAAGCTGGTGTAGCAGACAACTAGGTGCTACAACCCTAGTCAAATAGCTAAGCATCAACTCAACTCAACGTTTTCATAGATCCTTCAACATGTGGTGCTTGCTCAATATCTTTCCTAGCCAAAAATTCCGCACTAAGTAGAGATACTACTTGTGCATCCAAAAACCCTTAAACCCAAAACCTTGTTTTGAGAGTCCACCATACCTACCTATGGATTGAGTAAGATCCTTCAAGTCAGTTGTCATCTATGCAATAAGGCAATAAAAATTGCTTCTAAATGTGTTGGATCATTTAGTGTAAGAGAAAATTGAGCGTTGTACAAACTTGTGATGGCAAAATAATAAAAGCGACAGACTGCATAATAAAGGTTACTATCATAAAGGGCAATATAATATGACGTTCTTTTGCACTAAGAGCTTGAGCATACAAACAAAAAGCGCATGGCAACCTCTCCTTCCCTCTACGAAGGGCCTATTGCTACCTCTTGAGCATGCGTTGGTTTTTCCCTTGAAGAGGAAAGGGTGATGCAATAAAGTAGCGTAAGTATTTCCCTCGGTTTTTGAGAACCAAGGTATCAATCCAGTAGGAGGCTCCTCAAAAGTCCCACGCACCTACACAAACAAACAAGAACCTCGCAACCAACGCAATAAAAGGGTTGTCAATCCCTTCACGGTAACTTGTGAAAGTGAGATCTGATAGAGATAATATGATAAGATAAATATTTTTGGTATTTTTATGATATAGATTGGAAAGTAAAAGATGCAAATAAAAGTAGATGGAAAACTTATATGATAAAAGATAGACCCGGGGGCCATAGATTTCACTAGTGGCTTCTCTCAAGATAGCATAAGTATTACGGTGGGTGAACAAAATACTATCGAGCAATTGATAGAAAAGTGCATAGTTATGATATTATCTAGGCATGATCATATGTATAGGCATCATGTCCGCAACAAGTAGATCGAAACGATTCTGCATCTACTACTATTACTCCACACATCGATCGACTCATGCATGCATCTAGAGTATTAAGTTCATGAGGAACAGAGTAACACATTAAGAAAGATGACATGATATAGAGGGATAAACTCAAGCCACATGATGTAGTTTTAATGCATTCTTCTTCTAGCACTTGAGCACAATTTTCCTTTTCATCATTCTCACGAAATATATTAAAAGATGAAGCGTTTGAGACATACTCAAATCCATTTTTTTGTACTTTTCTTTTATAAACTAAACTAGTAATAAAACAAGAAACTAAAAGATTTGATTGCAATATCTAAAGATAAAGCTTCAAGCACTCACCTCCCCGGCAACGGCGCCAGAGAAGAGCTTGATGTCTACTACACAACCTTCTTCTTGTAGACGTTGTTGGGCATGCAAGTGCACAGGTTTGTAGGACAGTAGCAAATTTCCCTCAAGTGGATGACCTAAGGTTTATCAATCTGTGGGAGGCGTAGGATGAAGATGGTCTCTCTCAAACAACCCTGCAACCAAATAACAAAAAGTCTCTTGTGTCCCCAACACACCCAATACAATGGTAAATTGTATAGGTGCACTAGTTCGGCGAAGAGATGGTGATACAAGTGCAATATGGATGATAGATATAGGTTTTTTTAATCTGAAAATATAAAAACAGAAAGGTAATTAATGATAAAAGTGAGCGTAAACGATATTGCAATGCTAGGAAACAAGGCATAGGGTTCATACTTTCACTAGTGCAAGTTCTCTCAACAATAATAACATAGATAGATCATATAACAATCCCTCAACATGCAACAAAGTGTCACTCCAAAGCCACTAATAGCGGAGAACAAATGAAGAGATTATGGTAGGGTACGAAACCACCTCAAAGTTATTCTTTCGGATCAATCTATTCAAGAGTTCGTACTAGAATAACACCTTAAGACACAAATCAACCAGAACCCTAATGTCACCTAGATACTCCATTGTCACCTCAAGTATCCATGGGCATGATTATACGATATGCATCACACAATCTCAGATTCATCTATTCAACCAACACAAAGTACTTCAAAGAGTGCCCCAAAGTTTCTACCGGAAAGTCAAGACGAAAACGTGTGCCAACCCCTATGCATAGGTTCATGGGCGGAACCCACAAGTTGATCACCAAAACATACATCAAGTGGATCACGTGATATCCCATTGTCACCACAGATAAGCACGGCAAGACATACATCAAGTGTTCTCAAATCCTTAAAGACTCAATCCGATAAGATAACTTCAAGAGGAAAACTCAATTCATCACAAGAGAGTAGAGGGGGAGAAACATCATAAGATCCAACTATAATAGCAAAGCTCGCGATACATCAAGATTGTGCCATAGAGAGAACACGAGAGAGAGAGAGAGAGAGAGAGAGAGAGAGAGAGATCAAACACATAGCTACTAGTACATACCCTCAGCCCCGAGGGTGAACTATCCCTCCTCATCATGGAGAGCATCGGGATGATGAAGATGGCCACCGGTGATGGGTTCCCCCCTCCAGCAGGGTGCCGGAACGGGCTCCCGAGAGGTTTTTGGTGGCTACAGAGGCTTGAAGTGGCGGAACTCCTGATCTATCTTCGTATTCGATGTTTTTAGGGTACGTGGACTTATATAGGCGAAAGAAGTCAGTCGGGGGAGCCTCGAGGGGCCCAGGAGAGGGGGCGCGCCCAGGGGTGGGCGCGCCCTCCTATCTCCTAGCTTCCTCGAACCTTCCCTGGCTTGAACTAAAAGTCTCCAGGATCATATCCTTTCCAAAAATCACGCTCCCGAAGGTTTCATTCCGTTTGGACTCCGTTTGATATTCCTTTTCTTTGAAATACTGAAACAGGCAATAAAACAGCAATATGGGTTGGGCCTCCGGTTAATAGGTTAGTCCCAAAAGTAATATAAAAGTGTATAATAAAGCTTGTAATCATTCAAAACGGATAATAAAATAGCATGAATGCTTCATAAATTATAGATACGTTGGAGACGTATCAGCATCCCCAAGCTTAATTCCTGCTCGTCCTCGAGTAGGTAAATGATAAAAGAAAGAATTTATGAAGTGTGAATGCTAGAAGGTGCACAAGTTTGATTAATGATAATTTCAATCACCTTTTCTAGCATAATTATATGTCATAACAGTAGTTCATCTCATAAAATTTCTCACGATCAAGTAACAAACTATTCACATGTTAAAGCATAGACCATAAACTTTCTTGAAAACTAGCAAACTATGTTCTCAGTCATCAAACAATTGCAATTCATCTTATTTTCAGGAAGGGTCTATGTTAGAGCTTTGATTTAGCAAACTTCACATACTCAACTATCATATAGTATTCCACAATTGCTAACACTCACGCAATACTAATGGTTATGGAGTTTTAATCGGACACTGAGAAAGATAGGGGCTTATAGTGTTGCCTCCCAACGTATTCACCTTTGGGTGATGTCAACAAAAATAGTCCATGCTAACTTACATCCAATTGGATATATATATATATATATATATATATATATATATATATATATATATATATATATATATATATATATCAGGATATTTCCAACACGAGGTGCTTTCCAAAGGATAAAATGAAAAAGGGAAAGGTGAAGATCACCTTGACTCTTGCATAAAGTAAAAGACATAAAGTAAAAGATAGGCCCTTCGCAGAGGGAAGCAGAGATTGTCATGCGCTTTTATGGTTGGATGCACAAAATCTTGATGCAAAGGAACGTCACTTTATATTGCCACTTGTTTATGGACCTTTATTATGCAGTCCATCGGTTTTATTGCTTCCATAACAAGATCGTATAAAGCTTATTTTCTTCACACTAATAGATCATACATATTTAGAGAGCAATTTTTATTGCTTGCACCGATGACAACTTACTTGAAGGATCTTACTCAATCCATAGGTAGGTATGGTGGACTCTCATGGGAAAATTGGGTTTAAGGATATTTGGAAGCACAAGTAGTATCTCTACTTGGTGCAAGGAATTTTGGCTAGCATGAGGGGGAAAGGCAAGCTCAACATGTTTAAATGATCCATGACAACATACTTTAACTGAGATGTGAGAAAACATAACCCATTATGTTGTCTTCCTTGTCCAACATCAACTCTTTAGCATGTCATACTTAATGAGTGCTCACAATTATAAAAGATGTCTAGAATAGTATATTTATATGTGAAATCTCTCTTCCTTCAATATTCTTTCATGAATTGTTCAAATGACCAATACAATGCTGGCTAACCTTCAATAAATTTACAACCTCTACTTCTTAGATGTGAAGTCATTACTTCCCATGGCATAAGCAAATGAAACATATATAATTTCAGATTTGTGAAATTCAATTCATTCAACCATTTACTCATAGTATATAAGTGAAGCACACGAGTAAATTAAAAACTACTCCAAAAAGATATAAGTGAAGATCAATGAGTAGCTAAATAATTATAAAACTATGTGAAGACTCTCTCTCATTAAAGAATTTCAGATCTTGGTAGTGTATTCAAACAGCAAGCAAAACAAAACAAAATGATATTGCAAGGATAGCACAACTCATGTGAAGAAGCAAAAACTTAGGCTCAACCGATACTAACCGATAGTTGTTGAAGAAGAAAAGTGGGGTGCCTAACGGGGCATCCCCAAGCTTATATGCTTGAGACTTCTTGAAATATTATCTTGGAGTGCCTTGGGCATCCCCAAGCTTGAACTTTTGTGTCTCCTTAATTCCTCTCATATCATGGTTTCTCTATTTCTCAAAAAGCTTCATCCACACCAAACTCAACAAGAACTCGTGAGATAGGTTAGTATAAACCAATCCAAAACCTTATCATTTTCTACTGTAACAAATCACTAAAATTATTATTCAACATTGCATACTAAATGTCTCTGCATATTTAATACTCCTATCCTCAAATAGAATCATTAAACAAGCAAACATATGCAAACAATGCAAACATAACAGCAATCTGTCAAAACAGTACAGTCTGTAAAGAATGCAAGAGTATAAATACTTCCCTAACTCCAAAAATTATGAGAGAAAATTACCACTATATTAAATTTATCAGAGATTATTATGCAAAAGGTTTCAACATTATATCATTCTCTTACTTTTCTAGGAAATTTTTGCAATAGCGGTAAACTTTATGTGTTCAAACAGCAACATGTATACTAGCAAAATAAGCATGGTAAAGGCTATCCTTGACATTTTTATTGAAAATATAGATGCAAAACATTATTCTAAAAAAACAGAAAGCAAATACTAACAAAAGAAAATGATGCTCCAAGCAAAACACAGATCATGTGGTGAATAAAAATATAGCTCCAAGTAAAGTTACCGATGGACGAAGACGAAAGAGGGGATGCCATCTGGGGCATCCCCAAGCTTAGGCTCTTGGTTGTACTTGAATATTACCTTGGGGTGCCTTGGGAATACCCAAGATTAGGCTATTGCCACTCCTTATTCCATAGTCCATTGAATCTTTACCCAAAACTTGAAAACTTCACAACACAAAACTCAACAGAAAACTCGTAAGCTCCGTTTGTATAAGAAAATAAAACCACCACTTAGGTACTGTAATGAACTCATTATTAATTCATATTGGTGTAATATATACTGTACTCCAACTTATCTATGGTTCGTATCCTACGATACTACTCATAGAGTCATCAAAATAAGCAAAACAACACATAGAAAATAGAATCTGTCAAAAACAAAACAGTCTGTAGTAATCTGTATCAAACGTATACTTCTGGAACTCCAAAAATCCTACCAAATTAGGATGTTCTAAGAAATTTGTGTACCAATCCATATCAAGAAGAATCATATCATAATCACGTTTATGTGAATTAACAAAACTAATTTACTGGGTGCAAAAATTTCTGATTTTCAACAGGATCAACGCAACTATCACCGTAGGCTATCCTAAAGGTCTTACTTGGCACTTTATTGAAACAAAAGATATAAAACAAGATTACTATAGTAGTATAATCATGTGGACACACAAAAACAGAACGGGTAAATATTGGGTTGTCTCCCAACAAGCGCTTTTCTTTAATGCCTTTCTAGCTAGGCATGATGGTGACAATGATGCTCACATAAAAGATAAGAATTGAAACATAATGGGAGCATCATGAAGAATATGACTAGCATATTTAAGTCTAATCCACTTCCTATGCATAGGGGTTTTGTGAGCAAACAACTTATGGGAACAATAATCAACTAGCATAGGAAGGCAAAACAAGCATAACTTCAAGATTTTCAACACATAGAGAGGAAACTTGATATAATTGCAATTCCTATAAGCATAAGTTTCTCCCTCATAATAATTTTCAGTAGAATCATGAATGAATTCAACAATATAACCAGCACCTAAAGCATTCTTTTCATGATCTACTTGCATAGAAAATTTACTACTCTCCACATAAGCAAATTTATTCTCATCAATAGTAGTGGGAGCAAACTCAACAAAATAACTATCATGTGAAGCATAATCCAATTGAAAACTAAAATCATGATGACAAGTTTCATGGTTATCATTATTCATAATAGCATACAAGTCATCACAATATTCATCATAGATAGCAACTTTGTTCTCATTATCAATTGGAACCTCTTTCGAAATAGTGGAATCATCACTAAATAAAGTTCACACTCTTCCAAATCCACTTTCATAATTATCACAATAATATTCAACACCCTCCAAAATAGTGGGATCATTACTTCCTAAAGATGACACTCTTGCAAACCCACTTTCATCAATATAATCATCATAAATAGGAGGCATGCTTTCATCATAATAAATTTGCTCATCAAAACTTGGGGGACAAAAAATATCATATTCATCAAGCATAGCTTCCCCAAGCTTGTGGCTTTGCATATCATTAGCATCATAGATATTCAAGGAATTCATACTAACAACATTGCAATCATGCTCATCATACAAGGATCTAGTACCAAACATTTTAATGCATTCTTCTTCTAGCACTTGAGCACAATTTTCCTTTTCATCATTCTCACGAAATATATTAAAAAGATTAAGCGTTTGAGACATACTCAAATCCATTTTTTGTACTTTCCTTTTATAAACTAAACTAGTGATAAAACAAGAAACTAAAAGATTTGATTGCAATATCTAAAGATAAAGCTTCAAGCACTCACCTCCCCGGCAACGGCGCCAAAGAAGAGCTTGATGTCTACTACACAACCTTCTTCTTGTAGACGTTGTTGGGCCTGCAAGTGCACAAGTTTGTAGGACAGTAGCAAATTTCCCTCAATTGGATGACCAAAGGTTTATCAATCCGTGGGAGGCATAGGATGAAGATGGTCTCTCTCAAACAACGCTGCAACCAAATAACAAAAAGTCTCTTGTGTCCCCAACACACCCAATACAATGGTAAATTGTATAGGTGCACTAGTTCGGCGAAGAGATGGTGATACAAGTGCAATATGGATGATAGATATAGGTTTTTGTAATCTGAAAATATAAAAACAGCAAGGTAACTAATGATAAAAGTGAGCGTAAACGGTACTGCAATGCTAGGAAACAAGGCATAGGGTTCATACTTTCACTAGTGCAAGTTCTCTCAACAATAATAACATAGATAGATCATATAACAATCGCTCAACATGCAACAAAGAGGCACTCCAAAGAAATTAATAGTGGAGAACAAACAAAGAGGTTATGGTAGGGTACGAAACCACCTCAAAGTTATTCTTTTGGATCAATCTATTCAAGAGTTCGTACTAGAATAACACCTTAAGACACAAATCAACCAAAACCCTAATGTCACCTAGATACTCCATTGTCACCTCAAGTATCTGTGGGCATGATTATACGGTATGCATCACACAATCTCATATTCATCTATTCAACCAACACAAAGTACTTCAAAGAGTGCCCCAAAGTTTCTACCAGAAATTCAAGACGAAAACATGTGCCAACCCCTATGCATAGGTTCATGGGCGGAACCCACAAGTTGATCACCAAAACATACATCAAGTGGATCACGTGATATCCCATTGTCACCATAGATAAGCACGATAAGACATACATCAAGTGTTCTCAAATCCTCAAAGACTCAATCCGATAAGATAACTTCAAGAGGAAAACTCAATTCATCACAAGAGAGTAGAGGGGGAGAAACATCATAAGATCCAACTATAATAGCAAAGCTCGCGATACATCAAGATCGTGACATACAGAGAACACGAGAGAGAGAGAGAGAGAGAGAGAGATCAAACACATAGCTACTGGTACATACCCTCAGCCCCGAGAGTGAACTACTCCCTCCTCGTCATGGAGAGCGTCGGGATGATGAAGATGGCCATCGGTGATGGCACTACAAAAAAATACACTTTCGTGATGATACGTGTTTGTCACAGTAGGTTGCATTTTTTGTCATGCATGTACATCCATGACAAATTTATGACAGAATCAAGATAGTCATACTTGTGCTGTCGTAGAAGTGTTCCATGACATTACCAAAATTATCATCACGGAAGTGTCCACTTCCGTGACGATAAATCGCGCGTCACAGAAGTGCTTTCGTCAAGGGTGACCGACACATGGCATCCACCGTAACGGAACGCCATTAAGCTATCGGGTCGGGTTTTGGATCCGATAACCCGTTAACAGCCATGACCAATGGGGATTTTCCACGTGTAAAATCATCATTGGCTGGAGGAAACACGTGTAGGCTCATCGTTGGGACAGATGTCATCCACTCATTGGACGGAAGGCACCTATGATACGTTGACATGTGGCACGGCCCAACAGAGGCACATTCCTGAGAAAAGGCAGGCCCAGTAAAAATTAGCAGGCCAGCCCATATAAGGCCTACTTGTGTCATGTCCATTTAAGCCCACGGCCCATACGAGATGTGCCAATTCGGCCCGTCAACGGCCCATTAAAGATTTGACACCATTGTAGCCCATCGTCAGTTCGAGCCCATTAACAACCCGCTATATATTTGGGCTCAATATCGGCCCGATGAGATTTCGGCCTGTTAATGGCCCATTAGTGGATGGGCCAATTTTTAGGATGTACATCTTTCGGCCTTTTTGCAACCCATTTAAATGCTGGGCTAGTTTCCGGCCCAGTGTGTCTTTCAGCCTGTTGACGGCCCATAAATCTGATGGGCCATTTGTTGTCGGACCTGAGTTTCGGCCTTTTAGTGGCCCATTTAAGTGTTGGGCCAATTTTCTGGCCCGGTGTCACTTTCAGCCTGTTGACGGCCCATAAATCAGTTGGGCCATTTGTAGTCGGACCTGAGTTTTGGCCTTTTAGCGACCCATTTAAGTGTTGGGCCAATTCCCGGCCCTGTGTGCCTTTCGGCCTGTTAACGGACCATAAATGAGTTGGGCCATTTGTAGTCGAACCTTAGTTTTGGCCTTTTAACAGCCCATGCCCTTCATGGTCCAATACCAGCCCGGTTTCTCTTTCGGCCTGCTAAAGGCCCACAACACAGTTGGGCCATTTACAATATGACCTGACTTTTGGCCTCTTAGCGGCCCATGGTCTTCATGGTCCAGTACAAGCCTGATGTCTCTTTCGGCCTGCTAAAGGCCTACAGTATAGTTGGGCCATGTGTAGCCCAAACTTAGTAACAGTCTGTTAACAGCCCGTGAAATAAACTGGGGGCACATGTTGCCCGCTTCGATGTCAGCATGTTAACGACCCGGGAGGTAAGAGGGCCGACCATTAACTTTCGGCCTAGAAACGGCCCATTAACTTAATGGGCCCACTAAAGTTCGTACATGTCTTTAGGCCAAATTAGATAATTTGAGCCCATTACGACGAGCAATTATGCATAGGACCAAAACCGATCACGCAAAGGTACGACATACAGGGAATAACGTTGCGCATCCAGCATATATTACAGGAAATTACATCCACTGGGCAATCAAAGATTGATGCCAGTGCAAATAAATGAGCAGAACCTAACCATCTACAACGTCAGAATCTGCAACCTCAGCACAGATGACGCCCATAAGCATGTGGGCAAGTTCTTTCTGCTTTCCTACACTGTCTCTGAAAACATTGATCAGTCGTTGTGTCGCACGACTCTGCACCTCTGATTCATCCACCATTTCCATCATTGCTTCAGCCATTAATTGGTTCACAAACATACATTTATTCTGTTGCATTCGAGAAAGAGGATACTCAACAGATTCAGATGGCGATTTTGGCAGGTTTGTATTATTGATAGTGGAGAGTGTCTTGACCACTGCATCATAACATAAATTAGGACGGGAACCAAACAAATTAATCATGAGTTATTACCATATTACCTGGCCTAGATTTACTAGAAAGAAACAATGGGGTTGCCTTGCTGTTTTCAGAGTTTGTCTTCTTATCTTTAGCAGCCTGCACAAAATTAACACACTAGCATTGCTATCATTGGCCAAGTCAGATAATAGGAAAGCAACATTGACACAACGAACGTTTGGGCAACTAGCCTACACCAAATTAACACAATATGGCACAGCTATCATCAGCCAGGTAAGGTAGTACGAAAGCAACATTGACACAATGAATGAATGGGCAACCAGAGAAGCACTACAATTCAGTAATGTGCGTGATATGAGATAGTACATTCATGCAGCTCAGTATGCAAAACTACCAGGCAGTTTTCCTTACAAAAATCAACATTGGCGCCTTTAACCTTTTGCTACAACTAATTTTAGATCAGATAAAGGTTAGATTCACGCCGATTAACAAAATACATGTTGATGTAAAAATATAGTGATATACAACAGGTACTTACATCAGCATTGGAGCACAGAGAATTCCCGCAAGATATTTTCCTCGAATACGATCCCAACGGAGGAAGTCTTCTATCGTTTAACCTTATTTTCTAAAAGAGAGATGGGTAAGAAACATGTAGAAAATATGATCAGAATGCTATAAAATTTCATGATGCGAGGATACACACACGCTTCTTAGAATGGATTTGACATTCTTTTGCTGGACTGGAGCGGACTAGTTCTTTGGCCACTGGAATCTGCTTATTATCAGTGGGAGTTGGGTTTCTCTGTGCTGGAGCAGTATCTATGAAAAATGGAGTTGGTTTATTATCTCCTGGCGTTTGGATCTTTTGCAAAGACCTGGTTTGTAACCCTTCAGATTCTAAAATAGCCGTCTTCCCCTTGCATGCCTTATATAGAAGAATGGTGATTCAGTTATAAAACATGCTATTGCGGAGATGGAATAGGTACTAAAGAATAGAAAGGCATGACATATTGACATGTATTCCCTCCATCCGGAAATAAATGGACGGGTCTAGGCGTATTTCAGTTCTAGATACATCCAGTTTTATCCATTTCTGTGACATTTAATCCGGACGGAGGGAGTATGATGTAAGAGCTAGGGATACGACGGGACAACACAGTAAAAAAATACTGAAAACCCCACTGCAGAACCAAAGTATTCAAACCCACTGATATGAGATAGTACACTCATGCAGCTCAGGATGCAAAACTACCAGGCAGTTTTCCTTACAAAAATCAACATTGTGGCCTTTAATCATACATTTTGCTACAACTAAATTTAGATCAGATAAAGGTTGGATTCACGCCGATTAACAAAATACATGCTGATGTAAAAATATAGTGATATACAACAGGTACTTACATCTACATTGGAGCAAAGAGAATTCCTGCAAGAATCTTTCCTCATAAATGATACCATTGCAGAAATTCTTCTATCTGTTAAGCTTATTTTCTAAAAGAGAGATGGGTAAGAAACATGTAGAAAATATGATCAGCATGCTATAAAATTCCATGATGCAAGGATACGCACACGCTTCTTAGAATTGAGTTGACATATTTTTGCTAGACTGGAGCGGACTAGTTCTTTGGCCACTGGAATCTGCTTATTATCAGTAGGAGTTGGGTTTCTCTGTGCTGAAGCAGTATCTATAAAAACTGGAGTTGGTTTATTATCTCCTGGCATTTGGATCTTTTGCAAAGGCCTTGTTTGTAACCCTTCAGATTCTAACATAGTCGTCTTCCCCTTGCATGCCTTGTATAGAAGAATGGTGCCTTAATTATAAAACATGCGACAGCAGAGAGATGGAATAGGTACTGAAGAATAGAAAGGCATGACATATTGACATGTATTCCCTCCATCCGGAAAAAATGGATGGGTCTAGGCGTATTTCAGTTCTAGATACATCCTTTTTATCCATTTTGGCAACATGTAATCCGGATGGAGGGAGTATGGTGTAAGAGCTAGGGATACGACAGGACAACACAACAAAAAAACTAGTTGAATGTAAAACTATATGCTAGCAGAATACGTACAGAAATAACTAATGCAACATACACGTGTATGATTGGGAAAATAAGATGGCATTGCAACAGAGCACTAGAATAGCACTTCAATGTAAAAAAACATGGTATGGCAGACAGATGAAGTACATACTGATGAATAACAATGCATAAGATATTCAGAAGCATGATGTACAAATTAAGCAGATGGCATTGCGATAGAGTAGAATGACAGTACTTGAATTTGAAAACATGTTATCATGAATGGAATAGGTACTAAAAACAGGAAGGCATGACATATTTACATGCATGATCAGCATGCTAAGCACATGGCATTGCAACAGAGTAGATACACTCCAGGACATTATATGCATGTTGTACCCATATCACAGGCCAAGTTAGAGCAAGGACCTTGTGGGGTGAAGAGGATTCATCATCTTTCTGCAAGTCTTTTGAAGAACTGCCTTTACATGTTCCATCATATTGGGTATCATTGACATCAAGTTTATTGGCCTTTACATTGCTCTGTGAGGTTCTTGTGGATATATCAGTGTGTGCAATTATATCTGACATGCATGGAAGACAACTAGTAGTTAGATTTATGTAAATGAGTGCCTGTAGGAGACGACATAAATAGTAGGACTAGGGTTAACTAGCAGCAACAGGTCTCATAAACTAAAGGGAGAACACGGATGAAAGCTACAGAATATGGATCGTTTGTACTCAAGATTAACTAGATGGCACACAAAAGTATTAAAGAACAACATAGGTAATACTAGAAGTGGTATAATACTATAATCACTAGTCTGTGGGATAGCATTGGCTGATGGATGATAACTATGGAACAGCATTACCTAAAGAACAAGTATCTTAGCTGAACTGTGGAACATCGTGAACTCCTGAACAAGACCCGTAAGAGATCAGCATGAATATACAGTGAAATGTGATGATCTATTTTCCGTGCTTAGATGAATAACAAAGCCATAAATGTTGCACACAAGTAAGATGAGGGTACAACCTATCTGGCTGCCATCCATAGGAGTGAGCATCATGTGCTGACTTGTCGATGGCCTTGCACTTGCTATGGTTGTCCATGTCGGGCACGCGCATTCGATGCAGGGAACTGTTGAGTGGGGACTGTAGCTCCCTTCTGGTGTATGCTTCCCTTGTTGGAGCAGCTGCGGTGAGTCGGAAGACGGTGTGTCTGAAGATGCAAATAACCCATAATGTTAAGAACGACATATCTCTTTGATCCGAAGAAATACACTAAGAGATCAACAGCAAGGTACGAGAGTGGTCACACGTCTGTTGACTGAAGACTAAATTGGGGTCACACGATTTTATTTTATTTTGGTACTGTCTGATCTACGGCGGATGGCTTGATGGCCGTCTTGTGCCTCCCGGCTGACACTGTTCGGAATCATCCCCGAAGAGCCAGCGACCAACGGTAGAGCAGCCTGCCTCCGCTGTCCGTGGCCCCGGCCAAAACCCCGCTCCCCGCCCCACCGCACTGCCGTGGTTGCGCCGCCCCTGGGCCAATCCACAAAGACTCCCCATCATCTAGATCCGGCGGCGGCAGTACCTTCAACCCACGCAACTCTAAAAGATAGCCATCTAAGCGCTGCTTCCGCGCCGAACTTGCGGCCCCGCACCCTTACGTTAGACACCAGCCAACCGGCAGCCTAGGAGCTCCGCCGCCTCGAGGGGTGCTGCTTCCCATTGGGAATCGATTGGCCCAGAATAAAAATTCAGACAACTGACGCCTAAATAAAGTGATTTCAGATGAGGGTGCGGCCTATCTGGCAGCGTGGTGAAGTAGGCAGGTCCAGCTGCCGAGTCGGTGAGGCCGGCACGGTTGCGGTGGCGACCGACGGCAGGGAAAGAGCGATGTCGCCACGGTCGACGGCTACGCGGAAGCAGCGCCAGGACTCTGGACGGGTCCAAAGTTGGAGCCACTCCGGCGCCGGGAACAATGGCGGGGGTGAATCGGCTCCGGTACGGTTCACACGACCGTTGTCGAGGCAGCACTAGCAGCACGGAGTAAGAGGCACACGGCCTAGTGCACGACGGCAATTGGACAACGTCTCCGGCATTAGGGAGGAGGGCGGCTGTGAAATTGGTGCGGTGGGGGCGCCATGGAGGTGGGGCTGAGGTTTCACGGCTCCGGAGAAGGGAGCTTCCCGGGGAGAAGGTGATTTGGCAACCACGAGGTATGAATGGGGGTGGGCGGGGGGGAATTGGGATAGGAGTGGAACCATGTCTTACGGATGCATTTGTCTGAAATGTGAGGGGGAGTTACAGTTCTACCCTTGCCTATAGGCTTCTTGGCTTGGGTCTGTGTACTGAGGGTCGGGGATAGTAGAGTAACTTTGCTTCTCCCCAAATAGTGGGCGGGAGCGATTTCGGGCGAGGAGGGCGTGTTTTGAACTATAGTGGGCACGAGCGATTTCGGGCGAGGAGAGCGTGTTTTGAAATAGTGGGCGCGAGCTATTTCGGGCGAGGAGAGCGTGTTTTGCCGACCATGGTTTATGAATTATTCGGCACATGTCATTTCGGTCGAGGAGAAGGCGCGCTTGGATGAAGTTACGAACCTACCCTCGATGTACAACGGGCCAATTGATGCATGTCCCACATAGGACGGTAATTTCGCGTCTCCTATTTATTTGCTCGGGCGAATTCCACCGAGCAGAGAGGATGTTTAACGGTTCGTTCAAATTTTGAAATATTAGCTTGCCACTTCTTTTTTAGATGGAGAGATGATGCTCGGGAGTAATGTGTTTTTACATGCTCGTTGCTAGCGATTTACTATATGACAAATAGTTGACCCACTCAAAAACGCGAATCAAACCCAAAATGAAATATCTTGATTCAATGAACTAGCTCGTTCAGTAGGTCAAAATAGTGAACTAAATCCAAAATTGAACACCTCAATCGAGTAGCATGTTGTACAGTATTATAGTACTCCATGAACATGTTGAAAGTCAAATTAATGAACTTGTTTGATATGCGCATATATCCGTTCATGTGTGGATTGCAGACAACATGTTCTCCAATTTAAATATTTGAATGCAAGTTTATATCGAAACATGGTTTATATCAGTCTTTGATGCATAAAACGCGACCTCCCCCTCTCCCAGACTCCTGTTCTCTCTCTCTCACTCACTCTCTCGCCGACAATCTTCAATTATGTCGCACGTATCCAACACAAAAACCTTGTTGGTCCCTCTCCCTTTCTCTCTCTCTCTCTCTCTCTCTCTCTCTTTGTGTGTGGGGGGGGGTCTTTCTAGTTCGCATTCATATATACACCATCTATAGGTCTCTCTCGCACACTATGTATGATACTCTAGCTAGTCCAAGCTAGATATCTTGGGTGCACTCATCGTACGCACACAAATTCCCTGGCTCTTTGCCCGTAACTCTCGCACGCACCACTATG
>NC_041393.1:43137643-43153783 GCF_002162155.2 Triticum dicoccoides
TCACACATACACATGCATATCTCACTCACACTCGATAGGCCCATCTAAAACTCTATCTCTCTCCATCGTTATCTCTCCATCTCACACACACACACACAATCTCATGCCCAGCTAGCCAAGTATGATGGTCTCTCACTCAATTGTAGGCACACGCAGTCCCCCCTATATGTATATGACTAGCTAATCTTAGTCTCCATCACAAACATGTGCATGGTCTATCTCGATTTCTCTCGGGGCATCTTTCTATCGCGCACGCACTCCCTCGATCTCCCACCCATATAGTCCCCTCACGATCTCGAGGGGATCTCTATATCACAAACACACCCTCTCTCCCTCCCCATGCGTCCATGCCATCCATGTGTCCCTCTCGACCTTTTTTCCTTGTTGGCCAGACCTCTATTGGACATGTGCTATAGGGGTGTCTCTCTCCGTTGCAAACAATCACACACTAGCTATCTTCGTGTATCTCCTCGCCTCGCTTTTCCATCTCGGAGATGCATGCGTGATATGTTTGCATAAGAAACGAAAAAACACACACTCTCTCTAATTTATCGTTTGTTGTCACTTTCTCTTTCACACACATACTCTTTTTGCACACTTACTCATTCTCCTTCACCCGCACTTGATCTGTCTCGACTGAGGCACTCACCTCCGTCCATAGCACATAGATTTATTGAAAAGTCAAACATCACAAAGTTTGACCATGTACGTGGAGAAAAAGAATTACATCTAGTATGGCAAACATATACCATTAGATTCACCATGAGATGTAGTTTTGTATGATGTATCTTTGGTATTGTAGATATAAATAACATTTGCGTAAACCTGATCAAAGTTTCCAAAGTTTGACTTCTAAAAAATTTACATGCACTGCATTATCGAGCGGATGGAATATCTCTTTCCCCCTCTCAGCTATCTGACGCACCACTCAGCCTTATCGGGGCTCCTCAATCTCTCTCAAACTTTATTGGTCAGTTTGGTTCGTGACCTGACCCTCATGCCTTGATGGCCGGTGCTGCCTGGTGTGGACGTGAGATGGCCAGGCTTGTGTGGTGCTGAAGCATTTGGTTCTTGCCTGGGCCAGGCAAAGCATCAACATCCCATCAATCAATCCATGCATCAATTATTGAATGCTAATATCCATCCATGTTGTTTTTAGCCTCGTGGCCGCACGACCAGGCATGGCCAGGTGTTCGAAATCGATCGCTTGGGCCAGGCTACTTGTAGTGTCTGGAGTTCAGCCAGGCTAATTAAAGTGCAAGGGAACCCAGCCCAGGCGGGCTTTCTTTTTCATAGGGTAGCAACCAAACAAGCGTGCATGAAATCCGGCCACAACCCCAGGCCACGCAAAAGATGCTCACGACGCAAGCCAAACTGGCTTATATCTCCCTGGTTCACACATACACATGTCTCGCTCGCGCTATACATATAGACCCATCCAACACTCTCCGTCCTTGTTCTCTCTCCATGTGACACGCCCCCCTAAGTACCATAATCCCTCACTCCATCATAGGCTCTGTTTGGATCCATGGGTTAGAGTTAGTTTGGGTTAGTTTGGAGTCTAATAATCCAAAAAGATCCAAACAGGAGGGTTAGTTTAGGTTAGATGCATCTAACCCATCCAAAAAAACTAACCCATCCAAGAGGTGCTTATTTGGGTTAGTTCTTCTCGGGACCACTAATAAACACTTTTTTCTCTCGCTCTCCCCGCAGCAGATCCCTCCCCACTTCCTCGAAGCTTCTCATCATCTCCCTCCCTCCCTCTCGCACCGCCCATGAAGGTGCCTCGCCGTATCCGCACTCCATCTAACCCTGCCATCCAAACACCTCTTTACTTAGAGTTAGTTCAGGGTTAGAATCTAACTCTAACCTCTAACTGAGTTAGAGTATCCAAACAGGGCCATAGGCGCAAGCACCCCCCCCCCTCCTAAGTATGATTATCTCTTACTAGCCATCAGGAACACACGTATTGTCTCCTTCCATCCATACGTCTATCTCGATATCTCTCGGGGCATCTTCTATCGCGCACACACCTTGTCACTCGATCTTCCACCCATGTAGTCCCATCACGGTCTCCAGGGGATCTCTCTATGACAAACATACACTCTCTCCTCCCCATGTCTGCATTTTCTCCGTAAGTCTCTCTCGACCTCTCTCCCTTGTTTGTCAGACCCCTCTTGGCCACGTGCTAGGGGTCTTCCTCTCTTTGTTCCAAACAACCACACGCTATCTTCTCACCTTGCCTCCGTTGTTGAAGATGCATGTGTGATATGTTTGCATAAGACACGCACGCTTTTTCTCCACTTTTATCGTGTGTTGTCCATATCTCTTTCACACACGCACACACACACTTTTTTCACTCTCTCTCTCTCTCTCTCTCTCTCTCTCTCTCGTTAGGGACTCTGTCACGTCCATAAGCATATGGATGTTTTGAAAAGTCAAACCTCAGAGAAGTTTGACCATGTATATGTGGAGAAAAACATTTACATCTCGAACGATCATTAGATTCATCACAACATGTACTTACTTCATACTATCATTTATCTTTGGTATTGCAGATATAAGTAATTTCTTTATAAACTTGGTCAAAGTTTCAAAAGTTTGACTTAAAAAAAATGTTGTAACTACATTATCAAACGGAGGGAGTAGCTCTTTCTCTCTCTCTCCGCTATCTCTCACGGGCCTCCCCTCTCACTCAAACTCTCTATACCGACGGATTATATGCTCACTGTGCCAGTGTATAGCTCTGTATATTGTTTAGTTGACCGGTCAACCAATCCACATGCTGCGTTGTCAGCTCGTGTTATGTATCTTGGTGTGCTGGCCTATGTGGCAGTGGGTGAAAATAAGTAAACTAGAGGCCCATCTGACACGTGGTGAAGGAAACAAAGTTGAAACCACTCGGGGTAGCACCCCGCATGCTAGTAAATTGAGGGCGCATTGAGGACAAACTTCTTGCGCGCGAAGGACGCACTCGCGCACAATTCACCACTGTGTGGCGGCATGCACAGAAGGACGCACTCGCGCACACCCAGCACACGACACACACCATCACATGTGTACACCGGCGTCGCCACCGGTTGAGATGGACGGCGAGGCAGCCAACAAGCGGAGGCCGCTCGAGCCAAAACCGCATCCGGCGAGCCTGGACTTCATCAGCAGCCTCCCCGATGACATGCTGCTTGTCATCATCGGCCTCCTCCCCACCAAATCTGCCGTGCGGACCGCCCTGCTCTCCCGGCGGTGGCGCTCCCTCTGGCACTTCGTCCCCCTCAACCTCACCATCGACAGCTGCCTCTGCGATGGGGATTGCAAACACATGGCCGCAGTCTCCAAGATCCTTTCATCGCACCCTGGGCCAGCCAGACGCCTTGACATCCGCATGTTCAGTACCAACTGCAAGGTCCAAACCAAGTTCGACGAGTGGTTCTTATCCCCCGCCCTAGATCAGCTCGAGGAGCTCAGCTTTGAGGTTGGACGATGTCGCTCTCTGCCGCCGTCCGTGCTCCGCCTCACGCCAACGCTGCATCGCGCCAGCTTCAGCTCCTGCTATCTTCCCCAGATTAATGCCGCGCCTACCCTTCTTCTCCCTCAACTCAAGCAGCTCGACCTCTTCGACGTTGTCATCTCGAAGAAGGCTATGGAGCACCTGCTCCGCAGCTGTACTGCCCTCGAGTACCTTCGTCTCGAGCAGATCCATGGGTTCATTAGCCTCCACATCGCCTCGATGAATCTCCGATGGATTTATGTGTCTTGCTGGCCCCGCAACAAGACATCAATTGGGAAGAGATCACTCCAGCTGTTCCACATTATGGTCATTGAGAATGCGCCTTTCCTTGAGAAATTTCTTGTATCGGATCTAGAAGGTCCAACAAAAATCAGGGTCATTGATGTGCCTAAATTGACAGCGTTGGTGTACCCGTCTGCCAAATTCTCCGAACTCTTTATTGGATCCATAATCATTCAAGTACAGCACTCATCTTCTTCTCCGTCTTCTTGAAATTCACATTTTTAAATTTCTTCTTGATGTATTTACGACCGTCTTCCAGAAAATGATTCCCACAAGCTTGATCCAGTCCATGCGCACAGTGAAGATCTTAGCACTAAAATCTATCGGCCCCAATCTGGATCAAGTTGTTGGATTCCTTACATGCTTTCCATGCACGGAGAAGCTACTCATCGAGGTGAAACTTCTTTCCTATTAGTAAACGGTAATCACAATGTAGCTCAATTTTTTCGTAATTTTCCCAAATTACGATGACAAGTGTAGTGTTCAAAACTAGATCTACGCACTGCACCGAAAGAAATGTTTTTAGTATTTTTTCTCACGTGATCACCTGCATCATTTTTATGCTGTACTACTATAGTAGCCTAGGCTAGTCATAGTGGAAAGTAACTTAGACTACTCCAGTAACTCTATGGTTACCCTAAGGGCAAGTACTACCTCCGTCCTGGTTTACTCTTCCAATTTTGTAGTATCAAAATTTGACCATAGATTTAACTGACAAAATGTTAATGCATGTCACTAAGAACTATATCGGTTGGATTCGTATTTGAACATAATTTCAAATGGTGTAATTTTTAGTGACATGCATTGGCATTTTCTTAGGTAAATCTATGGTCAAAATTTTATACTAAATACGAGGTAGTATTCCCTCCGTCCCAAAATTCTTGTCTTACATTTGTTTAGATATGGATGTATCTAACACTAAAATGTAACTAGATACATCCGTATTTAGACAAATTTAAGACAAGAATTTTGGGACGAAGGGAGTACAAAAGTGGGCTATGTAGGCCAAAATATGTGCCAAATTCACTTGTGACGCATTTGGCATCGATGCCCCTCCATTGCTCACCTGGTGCCCCAATCTGGATCACCTACTTTGCTCCGGTGCCAAATTAACTCACGCAATGAAAAAACACTGCGTGGGAGAGAGACAGGACTGAGGCAATAAAAAAACACTTGTTTGGGAGAGTGAGAGGCTGGTTTAGTTGGTTTGATTGATTTGTTTATGCATGTGGGTCTGTGTGCACAACAGTGCCAACTCTCTCACATCGCGAGAGCGATGCCAAAATCTTTTGATTTGACATCGATGTGTATTATGTGGCATACTTTTGCGAAATATGGCATCGGCCACATAGTGGAAGGCAACAAATGCCCAAACTCTTCACGTGCTCCTAGTTAAATGAGAGGAAACAGAAAGAGAGAGAGGGGGAGAGAGAGAGAGAGTGAAAAAATATCACTAGCTAGCCAACCCTATCGTATGAGCGAATGATATTGGTACCTCTTGATGACACGGCAATCTTATGCAGCCAGCTGCTCTAATATGTTCTCTTCTTTTGAAGATAAAAAAAGACCCGAAAGTGGAAAATGTGCTGCACTATCACAATCTCATCGAATGCCTTGATCTCCATCTTACAGAAATTGATTTGATCGACTACCGAGGCAGCACATCTGAGATTAAATTGGCCAGGTTGTTTGTTCTGGAGGCAAGTGTGCTCAAGGTAATGAGGTTTGGTGTTCTTTGGCGCAACAATGAATGGCGTGCTGATCACCGCAAGCGTCTAAGCCTAAATGACAAAGTCTCCGCAGAAGCTGAATTTGTTTTTGAAACATCAAGTGGCCAGAGACTGGAAAACTTATTTGCCCATTAGTGCCTTGTCAGGGCGGTGGATTTTAGTTTGTACGATAACGCTGCATCCACCTAAAGTAACGAAAGTTCTTACCTAAACTTCCTAGTAATTCCCTCTTCCTAGGTGCAGCATTACTCCTAACATTTGTAGTATCAGTTTGAAACTTGTAATATTGTCGTGTCCTATTCCTGCGTTTTCAAAATCCTGCAAATCAAACAGGTCCTGAGTTGGTGATGATGTTGTGCCTCCCATCTTTCACCATAGCCGTCGGATCTAGATCTGACGTATACAAACCAAGCTTCTCCATTTTTGCAAAAAGATGCCCGCACTTGTTCCCTATTTACAAACAACTCCTTTTCTCTCACAATCAGCCTTATCTCCTCCCCACCACATCTAGAAGGTTGTGGAAAAATTTGGCGCGATGGCTGCTGCCGGAGCCGTCCACCCCCAATCTTGGTGTTCCGTGCAATGCACGGGCATCTACGCACGGGAAATTATGTCGAACAGGGCTAGTTGTAAGCAGGCTAGCTCTACAGTCATGATGATAGTGACTCCAGATGGTGAGGCTGACTATGGTATGCCGAACACGGCGCCTATACTCAGGTGTCATCTCCGGCGCAGGGTCTTGCACTTCACTGTGAGGAGGAGCACGTAATAATTTGACCAACGAGTAGTACAGTGCTAGTACTCCTAGGAGTACTACATTGGTAGTACTACTACTAGTAGCACCACCGTCTAGATTTAGGAGTACTACCACGTCCATCTGGATTTTAGTATTTGACTAGCAATGGCCCTGTTTGGATCATGGGGTTAGAGTTAGTTTGGGTTAGTTGGGGGCTCAAATAACCCAAAAGTATCCAAACAAGGAGGGTTAGAGTGGGTTAGCTCCATCTAACCCAACTATCCCGGTGGAGAGGTGCTTATTTGGGTTAGAGTGGGTTAGAAGATAACTCTAACTCTAACTGGGTTAGAAAATATCTAGTAATGCATGTCACAAAAAATGTACTACTCCCTCTGTAAATAAATACATGGTGTTTTATCCCTATCGGCGAGAGAACTTAATGTTTTCTTGCTAACTAGAGTCTTAATAGGATTACATGCAATGAACTAAACACTGCATGTCATGTTTGGTAGTCTCAAGTCATTGAAACCATGCACGGCCCACATCTCTCATTGGTTGATATGTCACGAAATAAGAAACAAGGAGGGAGTTAATGCACCGTGCCTAAGTGTTTTGGGATTATTTGGTTTTTGTAATGTGACTTACACAACATTTTTGTTTACATGCATTAACATTTTATTAGTTAAATCAAAGGTCAAAACTTGGCGCAAAATGCAAAGGGGACCAATAAACCAGTAAACATCAAACTTCTCTCGTTTGGTCCCAACTAGAGGTCCGGTGAGATGACTATACTGCACCGGCACGGAGGGGGCGCAGCTTCATTGTCTTACGGCAACTGCCTTTGGGTGAATGACACGTGGGCCCAGGGGGTGGCTGGCCCACCTATCATACAGCCAAAGGCAGGTGCAGTAGAGGGCCGAGGAGTAGTACGAAATCCTACGCACCTACGCACGCTAACCAAGGGCAAGAGTGATCACTCGAATCGCAAGATCAGTTGACTACTACTACCTCCGTCCTGGTTTATTAGTCTCCTTTGTAACTTGTGCTAAATTTTGACCAAGGATTTAACTAACAAAATGTTGATGCATGTCAACAAAAATTATATTTTTGGATTCATATTTGAACATAGTTTTCAGTGATATAATTTTTAGTAACATGCGTAAACATATTGTTAGTTAAATCTGTGGTCAAAATTTGACACGGATTACAATGGGGACCAATAAACCAGGACGGAGGTAGTAGAAGCTAAGCTAGACCCATGGAGGCGATGAGCGCGAGCATCAGCTGGCTGTGCCAGATGGTCCACGACACCGGCCTGCGGCCCGGCAACGAGGAACGTCTCCGGGTAGTATTGCTTGAGGCTGGCAGGGCGAGGGGCCACTTGGACGACAGCTTCGTCTCCTTGTTCAACGAGGTCCTTGTTGGTGTCCTCGACAAGTTCACCGTCATCAAGAAGCTCGCGGACGACTTTGATGTAAGCCTCCAGCCGACGTGCCCAGGCTCTGCGATGCCCGCCATCCTCAACGGACACTATGGTGACAACCTCTTCGAGGCACTGGTGGCCCTGCGACTGCCCGCCGTCGCGCCGGAGAATGTCCACCTCGAGGTCGCGCTCGCCGTGCAGTGCCTGGCGCAGCAAGACACCATCAACATAATCACCCACGTATATGTGCATGCAAGAGGAGGATGATAGGACGCTGGCCTTCTTGGACCACAGGGCAACCTTGGACGACATTGTTCAGAAGCACGTTGAGCTCGCCGCCAACGCGGCTGCTCCTCACACGTCGGTTGATGACCCGGCGCACTAGGGCGTGAGGATGTCCTTGATGGATCCGTATGTATTGTTATCTTTCCGTCAAATCCATGTAGTAGTATATGATACTACAGTAATTATCTTACCTTTCGCATCAACTTCATAATTTTCATATGTACTCCATGCATGAACGGCGCCAGAACCAAACTTCTCATTACTCTAGGCAAAATCGTTATTTTCTATCTATCGATCGCGCCATGGAGCAGAACCAAATTTTACAAGTTACAAGTTAAAAAGGAAAAGCCTACCGTGTTCGCGTCGCACCCCCACACGGTTGGTCCGGCACGCCGCTCAAGTGGGAATGCGTGCGGTGTTGCATTTTCACTTACAAGTGGGACGCTAGTTGAGAAAACCGACTATCGGCAAACCCCCACCCCGCCCACCGCGCGATGGCTGAGAAAACAGGAGGGAGAAGAGATGGTTGTAGCATGGACTCCAAGAAAATTGGTGTTGGATGGGACTCGTGTGGGTGGCGTGTGTCGTACTTCTAGACGTGAATGCTAGTTATGGCCCATGCCACCCCACTATATCGAGCCTATATCGAGGTACGTAGAACAAATTTCCTGCAGTCCGTGCTCAGCACTCCTCTATCTCTCTTCTCAGCCAGCCAGCGGATGCGCGGAGCCCATCGTCTATTTGCTCACATGCGGTCCTACATGTCAGTGAAAATGCAAGCGGACCCACTGAACCTGCACATCTTTCACCTCGACGTGCTGGTGATGAAAAACAAATCCAAGAAAGATCTTCGGTGGCCGCTTTTGGAGTTACTCAAGAGTAGTAAGATTCTATTTACAGTTTAACCCAAGATGCACATCTCGTGGCTTCAACTACCACTCTATTTTCTTTCATGACACGACATGGATGCTGGATGTCCAATGTGTCGGCAAAAGGAGGAAGAACCCAACCAAATCTTCGGTTGTGCTCTCGGATTAGACTAGTTGTGCTAACTTAAAAATTTTATTGTGTACTCCCTCCGTTCCAAAATACTTGACTTTCATTTGTCCAAAAATGGATGTACCTATATACTAAAACATGTCTAGATACGTATATATTTTGACAAATAGAAGGCATGTATTGTGCAACGGAGGGAGTAGAATGGATGCAAGTTTTTGTATTGGGAAGAAGAGTACATCCATATATTGATAGAGCGCAACTTAGTAGATGTTCTATCACTTTTAGCTAGCACAGAGGCTATAGATGATATTAGTGCACTTGTTGATACTCCTACTTGGTATGCGTGTTGTTGCTTAGGCGCAGAGAAAAACGGACCGGAGGGAGTACTAGAATAGAGGCTAGACATGAGACTAGATGCGAGGAAGCAACGTCTACTTCTTTACACTCAAAGAAGAAAGAAGCACGCAAGATCGAGCCTCCGCAGATCAACAATGAATGCATCGAGAAGGCACTAATCCAACTCAGTAGAACGGAGGGAGTAGAATGGATGCAAGTTTTTGTATTGGGAAGAAGAGTAGTACATCCATATATTGATAGAGCGTTGGAGTTGGTCTTACAAGTGGGACCGCAGTTGAGTAAACCGACTATCGGCAAACCCCCACCTCGCCCGCTGCGTGATGGCTGAGTTAGAGAAACGATGAGGTTGAAGAGATTGTTCTAGCACGGACTCCAAGAAATATGGTGTCAAATGAAAGTCGTGTTGGTGGTGTGTGTCGTACTCCTGGATGTGAATGCTTGTTCTGGCCCATGCCACCCTACTACTCCTACTACTTACTATATAGTACTAGTATCGAGGATTCGAGGTGCTGGTTAGGTAGTACAATATGGCTACAGTAAAAACACCCGCACGACGCGCGAAGCATGTGATGCTAGTACAAATAGTGTACTACTATTGTTGATTGGCCTCATCCGATAACCTATTGCAATGCACGTACAATTATGTATTCGGAAAATATATTTTTGCCTCGTCGCACCACTCACTCATAGAAGCAACTCGAAAGCCATTCATAAATTTAGTAAGTTTATCATAGGCATATCATTTTATTACATACAACAGGTCATCAACCCACATTGACAACGAGGATACATTATAAATACTAAAGTTTTCACCACACAACAAATAACAAGCAATGAAATGAACTTCAACTCAACCATTCCTCGGCGTTGGAAACGCTTGCTTTGAACCACAAGTGATTCTATGGGACGGGCCATCCATTGTCGATCTGGAGACCAACGCATGACTGATCATCCAGGCTGAAGCGGCCTACTATATCAGTACCAGGGTAGGGAACCACCCAAATGTCCGAGGTATAGACATGGTTGCTTCTCATAAATGGTAGTAACATTGTGTCAACAGCAGTTGGATCGCCTTTCACCATCATTGGATAGTTTTGTCCAAGGAAGAGCGAGTTTTCTCCAAGACTATCAATTTTGTACCAGGGAGAAGGAGTTGGCGCTAGCACACTAGTATCCATCCCGAATACCATGCAACGGGTGTTGGAATAGGTCCGGAGAGTGCGACCATGGGAGACTACACCTGCTTCCTTAGCAGAAACATCATCAGTGGGTTGTATACACACGAGAAGAGGTGATCCATCGGAATTAGTTGCCAGGTGCCAAATAGTATATGGGTGCTGCTCGTCCTCATGCTCGTGATCATCACCATCATCATCTCCCCCTTGGTTATAAAAATCTTCAAGTATAGGTGGTGGAATGTTCACAGGACCTTGGAAACACAAGAAGAAGGTTAATTAGTAAAGGGAAACTTGCTAACCCGCATGCATGTGGATGAAACAATGATAATTACGGTGGAAGACAAACGTACCGAAACAACGAGGATGCCATGCAAAAACAGTGCCATGAGTGGTGGCAGCAAACACAAGGCCCTCGTATTGAATTGCATCACAGTACTCATCCGTGTACAGAAACTGATTTTTGAGCAATATCCATCCAGTCAAACCACTGACGACGGCAACAAGCTTGTCGAAGATAGCAACAACTTCATAGTTGTTGTAATTCCAAGAGCGGTTGGGGACTCGATAAATTGCTATCTTCCGTAGAATACAGTCACCATGATTGTATTTGAACGTGCGTACAATACCGGTGTGCTCAACCTCTAGGCAGTCTGCTGAGATTTTTGGAAGTGGAACCCGGTCACGACTGTCCACATTCACAAGTTCCCACTCGCAGTTGGACCCAATGTGTCGGATTTAGGGTTCTGGCAGACCCTTGAGGTTCGAACACTCGGGTGCGCACGGAGGTTTAGCCTTCTACCTACCTGTTCCTCACCGAATCGCTAGGATCTAAACTACGAGAAGAACAACACAAGGGACACAAGATTTATACTGGTTCAGGCCACCATTGTGGTGTAATACCCTACTCTAGTGTGTGGTGTGGTGGATTGCCTCTTGGGCTGATGATGAACAATACAAGGAAGAACAGCCTCGCGAGGGTCTGTTCTTGTGGTGGTGTTGTCCCTTTGGAGGGGTTGATTCTGGATACCTATCCTATCTCCTGATTCCTATCAGATGCCTCTACCTTGTGGGTGGCTAGTCCTATTTATAGGCCAAGGCCCCGGGCCTCTTCCCAAATATTAAGCGGGAAGGGCGCCAACAATTGGCCATTTTGAAGGGGAACATCTAGTACACTTATCCTGACTAAAGTTGGTCCTCGCCTGTCAAAGGCTCTGGTGGTGACGCCGGCTTGGGCTCCACGGTGACCTCCATCCTGCCGTTGGACTGGTCTTGGTCTTGTTGCATCGAAATGGATGCCTTTGCTTGATGCTCTCGCCCGCGCTTGCTCCCCTTGCACCAAAGAGGAAAGAAGGACACTGCGCCCCAGCTGGCGCCCTTGGTCGTCATGGCTTGCGTCATGGGCACCTCGCGAGGTACCCCGCCTTGAACTCTCCGCCTCCTCGCGAGCCAGCCTGATGAGGCCGTGCCTGAGGTAGCTCCTTGTCGTCCGCCCCGCGAGGCTTGGCCCCTCGTGAGGGTCTTGAGCTTGTGTTGATGAAGATGGGCCGTGCTGGGCCCCCTTTGAGCCACACCACAGGCCGCAGGCAGGCAAGTCTGGGGACCCCCGTTCCCAGAACGCCGACAGTAGCCCCCGGGCCCAAGGTGCACCCGGACTTGGCCGAGTAGAGAGGTGAAAGGGCAAGTGCGAAGCGTCGCGGGCCCTAACAGCCTGCGGCCTTGGGCGCCGCGTGGCGGTTGATTGGACGTGGGTACCTCCGCAACCGCGCGAGTTGATAAGGAGCGGCATCTGCCTTTTGCCTCCTTTGCTCTCTCCAGTTGCTGCTCAGATCCCCTTTCTTGCGCCTCTCCTTCCTGCCTTCGAAATCTCCAGATCTACTCCACCTGCGTGCCCTAGCCAGACATGGCGCCTCGCCAGGCCCCGGCCGGAGCTTGGTATTCGTCCGCCTTGTACTCGCCAAACATGTCGGAGGCGAGCCTTGCCCGGGTGCGCCAGATGGCGGCGGCGCAGGGCATCGACGGGGCGAAGGTGTTCAAGGTCGGCTCTGCCTTCCCTGAGGGCCAAGGGAGCACCTTCTATCCGCTCTTCGTGAGCGCCATTGTCGCCGGTCTGGTGCCTCCCTTCTCTGAGTTCTTATTTTCCGTCCTCTGCCATTATAACCTTCAAGCTCTGCACCTCCATCCCAACTCTGTCCTCCTTTTGGCAATCTTCGCCTACTATTGCGAAGCTCGTGTGGGGGTGAAGCCCTCAGTGGCCTTGCTGCGCCACTACTTCTCCCTCCGGCCGTCTCGCGGTTCCGTCTCTGCGTGTGCGAGCTTCGTCGCGTACGGCAGCTCCATCGCCATTTCGAACCCTGGGAAAAGGATCGAGGGCTTCAGGAGCAAGTGGGTCTTGGTAGATGCTGGGCGCGTCCACCCCCGGCTGGTCTTGCCCACGGGGCACCCCTCGACCTCTGACGACTGGTCTCGAGTGGAGCTTGTGGACCCCCATGCAAGGCTGGTGTTGGAGAAGATGGACGCGGATCTGAGGCCGGCCAGCATGGCGGCGGCGAAGCTGACTGGCGCCTCGCTGCTGAGGGAGTTCCTGGAGCATCAGCTGGCTCCGCTCCGTTAATACTCGCTTCCGATGTGGAGGCCCCACCCGAGCCCCGCGGTCTTGGCCGATGAGGATCTGGCTGCGGTCTTCCAATCTTTGGTCGGGGGTGATGTGGCAAGGTTGGAGGGCGCTCCGACACCCCTGTTCCTTCGTGAGGACTGGGAGTAGGTTGTCGGGTCCATGCCCGTCTTCAACGGGGACGGGCCCGTGCCTACGGAGGCTCCCGAGGACCTGGTGGACGTGTCCTCCGGTGACTCCAGCGAAGAGAGGGAGGAAGGGGAGCGGGAAAAGGGGGCTGACTCCGAGGCGGAGTCAAGGGCTCCACCTCTTTGGCGCAAGTCCCGCGCTCTCCGCCTCTCTCTGAGTGACGACGAGGGTGATGACGAGCAGGGCGGCGGAAGCCTGCCCTTGGTCCCGAAGAAGGACCGGACCGGGCTGATCCCCCGTGGGTCCGCCCCAGCCCCGAGGCGATCTGCAGGCTCTCCACCTGCACCCGCGCTTCTTGAGGCTGATCCTTGCAACCGGCTCTCGGGCTTCAAGTACGACCGGGGGCTGCTCGAGCCCGCGGGCGATGACCTGTAAGTGCTTGATTCCTGTCTTGTTTCTTGTTTCTACGCTGAGGCTTGACGCTCGTATCTCCCGGCTAGGCTGGCGCCCACGGCAAAGAAGCCGAAGGGGGCTCCTGAGGTTCCGTCCGCGGCAGAGTCTCTGCTCGCGAAAGAAGGTGATCATGACGCGCGGGCCTCTCCTGCCCGGGCATCCTTGCGAGGCCTGGCTGAGCCGGCTAGGGCGAGCTCGGCCCCCACGGCCCAGGCGACTCCCGAGGCGCCCCCGCCTGACGCCGCCACCACAGCCGCTGGGGCGCAGCAGGCTCTGCCTCAGGATACCGTGGTCATGCTACCGTCTTCTCCTACTCCGCCGACTGCTGCTTCCCCGACACCTCCTACTATTGTGGATCATGCTGCTGCCGAACTAGACCATCTGCGGCGGGATCATCTGAGCGCCGACCCTCGTTTGGTGGACGGGCGCTTGGAGCTAGCCTCTGGCTGGATTTGCTTCGATGCTTCAATTCGGGCGGCGCTGGTCCAGGCCTCGACGGCCTGCGACGAGGAGAAGCAGGTCGTCCTTAGGGCGAAGGCTGCCCGCGACGCCGCCTTGGGGGAGGCGGCTAATGCCTGAGGTCGTTGTGAGGTGCTGGAGAGCGAGCTGAAGGGCCTGCAGGACCGGCTCGCCGAGGAGACCCGCCTTCGCCAAGAGCAGGAGGACGGCATGAAGGCTCGCGAGGCGGCCGTCAAGGACCGGGATGCCAAGCTCAAGAAGCGCCGTGACCACCTAGGCGCGCTGGAGCAAGAGCTGGAGGCAATGAAGGTTGAGTTGGACGGGTAGGCACGTGTTCTTACCGAGGATCGCGTGGCCTTTGCAGAGATGGAGGAGAAGGCTCGCACTTCACTGAAGATGCTTTACGAGAGCGGCCTGGAGAGCCCGCTGGCCGGCGAGGGGGACGGCCCCGCCAAGCTGCTTCCTTTCCTGTTTCGTGCTCTTGAAGATGTCGCCCTTGGCCTTGGCCCTACGGCTGAGGCCGAGGCACACGTCTTGTCTTCTGCGGCGCTGACGCGGGTCTTCACCCACATCTATCTTTGCGACCCCAACGTTGACCTCGATAGCCTGCTGGAGCCAGCAAGCAGCGAGCATGCCGCTGCCGCTGCCGAGGCCGTGAAGGGTCGTGCAGAGGCTCTGCTGGGGAAGTTCCGGGACTTCAGCACAAGGCCGAAGCGGAGCGCTGCCAGCCCGGCAGCTCCTCAAGGCGAACCCGCTCCGCGTGACTCCACGGCCGGCAAGTGACTCCATTGTGGCTCCCGCCCTGCTATTAGTTGCTGCACATGTATCAGGCCTCGAGGAGGCGTTAAAACTTGCATTTGGTGCTGTGATAACAGTATGGACTGTAATATTTTCTTTTGAATTCCTTGAAATTTGCGCTATTTCCTTCCTACTTGCTTGTGTCCTACGCCGGCAGAGCCCGGCCCAGCGCATACCTTAGCCGCCGTTAGCCCCGATCGGAAACCAGGACGGGACCAAGGAGTGAGGGGCTACGTGACAAGTTAGGCTCCTGAGTCACGATGCTCAGGAGTCCCCCTTGGCGCTCGAACAGCAAGTAGGGAGGTGAGATGTGGGGGTGGATCTACCGTTCTACGTCTGCAGAGCCCGGCCCCGTGCATACCTCAACCGCCGTTAGCCCCGACCGGAAACCAAGACGGGACCAAGGAGTGAGGGGCTACGTGACCAGTTAGGCTCTTGAGTCGCGATGCTCAGGAGTCCCCCTTGACGCTCAAACGGCCTTCATACCTTGGCTCCGCTCGAGGAGGGACGTGCGACAAACCAGGCCCGGGGGGGGGGGCTGGCTGGGTGGCATGCATCTAGGCGTGACCCAGGTGTAGCCCCCGTGCCCAGCCCCCTCGCGCAGCACTCCCGAGGGGAGGCGTTGCGATGAGGCTAGACATTGAGCTCTGGGCTCCCTGAGGTTGATGCGGCTCGGGGGGCACCCTCAGTTGTTTATCACCAGCACGGAGCATAGCGCTTCCGTATGTGTACGGGCATAGCCGCTCCTCGGCAGTGTCGTCAGCCAGCGCGGAGCATGGTGCTTCAACTGGTGCGTGGGAGGGGGCTCCCCTCCGGGAGGAACCCCCGGGGCGTGTACAGCCCCGCCCTGACACGTGGCTGGCACGGTAGGGCTTGACGAGGTGTATCTGGGCACCCGTGAGCCAGCGCGGGACTCACGGGGCCCTACCTCTAGGCGGGTTGCGCCTAGCTCTGGGCCTTATCTTGGAGTGTGTTCCTGCAAATTTGGCTAGATGCCGGTGCTCTACGTCCTCGGGCCCCGGCTCTCGGGCTGGTCTCAGCCGTCGCTAGTATGCCAGGGCGCGATGCCGTGGGCAGACCAGAGGGTGAGGGCCAGAGTGCCGGTAGGAGCCCTGAGTCACGATGCTCAGGCACCCCCCCCCCTTTAACGCGCAAGCTGGGTTAGATGTCGAAACTCTACGTCCTCGGGTCC